>NW_022630604.1:31477-96026 GCF_010909765.2 Amblyraja radiata | reverse complement strand
CCCTCACTCTCTCACCCCTCCCCCTCCCCCTCTCCTCTGTTTGCCACGTGATCATCCATTCCCGTTTGCGCTCGCTGTGTGTGTTGCCCCTTCCCCCGTTGCCCGTGTGCTGCCACACTCCCCTGTTCCTCTGCTGGGTTTAATCACATCTTTCTGCTCCATTTCAGGGGGGTTGTTTGTCCCCTATTACACGGGGCAGGTGATCGACATCCTGGGCTCCCAGTACGACCAGCGCATCTTCCTCTTCGCCATCTTCTGCATGTGTGCCACATCCATGGGAAGGTGAACATCGCAGAGCGGACCAGCCTCCACAACACTGACCAGGGGCTGGTGGGAGGGATGGGAGGGGGTAGTGGAGGGGGTGGGTGGTAGGGGGAGGTAGTGGCGAGGGTGATTTGAGGGGTGGGTGGGGGTGGGAGGGGGTAGTGGTGGGGGCGGGGTTATTGGAGGGGGCGGTGGGAGGGGGTGGGGGTAGTGGGGGGGGGGGTTTGGAGGGGTGAGTGCGAGGGGTTAGTGGTGGGGTGGTGAGAGGGTGTGTGGGAGATGGTGGGGCCAGGTGGTGGCGGTAGAGTCATGTTCATAAGTGATAGGAGCAAAATCAGGCCATTCGGCCCATCCTTCTGAATTTTGTAGTCGGCAGGGCTGTACTCTGCATATCGCCAACTTGGACAATTTTACATTTTTTATCAAGCCAATTAACCTACAAACCTGCACGTCTTTGGAGTGTGGGAGGAAACCAAAGTTCTCGGAGAAAATCCACGCAGGTTACGGGGAGAACGTACAAACTCCATACAGACAGCACCCATAGTCGGGATCGAACCCGGGGCTCTGGTGCTGCATTTTGCTGTAATGCAGCAACTCTACCACTGTGACACAGTGACTGCCCTCAAATCTACTCTGCCATTCAATCATGGCTGATCTATCGCTCCCTGTTATCCCCATTGTCCTGCCTTCTCCCCATAACACCTTGACACCCGTACTCATCAAGAATCTATCTATCTCTGTCTTAAAAATACTGAATTTCTTGGCCTCTACAGCCATCCAAGGCAATGAATTCCTCCTCATCTCCTTTCTAGGGAAATGTCTAATTCTAAGGGTGTGCCCTCTAGTCCTGGACTCTCTGACTAGTGGAAACATCCTCTCCACATCCACACTATCCAAGCCTTTCACTATTCATGGGGGGAAGGAGGTCCCGGGACAAGGGACAGATTCACTCCCAATGAACAGAGGCTGGCCACGACGTTCCCAGGCAGGACAGATGGAGACAGTGAGTCTGACTGTGGCCAGACCAGACAGACCCATTGTGACTGTGTGGGCTTCCTCTGGGTGCTCCGGTTTCTTCCCACCTCCCTCAGTAAGTTGCCCCTGAAAGACTGGCGGGTCCAGTAATCAGGGGTGCCAAAGAAGTTCCCCCTCATGTTACCCCTAAACTTCTGTCCCTTTATTCTCAAATCATGTACTCTTGTTTGAAGCTTCCCAACTATCAATGGGAAAAGCTTATCCACATCAACTCTGTCTATCCCTCTCATAATTTTAAGACCTCTATCAAACATAGAAACATAGAAAATAGGTGCAGGAGTAGGCCATTTGGCCCTTCGAGCCTGCACCGCCATTCAATATGATCATGGCTGATTATCCAACTCAGTTTCCTGTACCTGCCTTCTCTCCATACTCCCTGATCCCTTTAGCCACAAGGGCCACATCTAACTCCCCCACAAGGGCCACATCTAACTCCCCCACAAGGGCCACATCAAGTCCCCCCTTAACCTTCTGCGCTCCAAAGAATAAAGACCTATCTTGTTCAACCTTTCTCTGTAACTTAGGTGCTGAAACCCAGGCAACAGATGCTGGTTTAAAACAAAGATAGACACAAAAGCTGGAGTAACTCAGCGGGTCAGACAGCATATCTGGAGAAAAGGAATAGGTGACTTTTCGGGTCAGAAGAAGGGTCTCAACCCGAAACATCACCTATTCCTTTTGTCCAGAGATGCTGTCTGGCTCGCTGAGTTACTCCAGCTTTTTGTGTCTATCTTCAGGTGTGTGGTTATTTGGCCTCTCGTAATTGCTGTTGGTGTGTAGGGAGTGGATGAGAAACTGGGATAACATAGAACTAGTGGCAACGGGCGATCGACGATGGGCGTGGACTCGGTGGGCCACAGGGCATGTTTCTGAGCTGAATCTTTGTAAATAAAGAGCAAGGAGGTGGTGGGGTCTACCACTGACAATGAGACTAACTCAGACACTGAACATGGGACTTGTGTTGTCAGTTCCATTGCAGCCGGTGTGCGCGGAGGCCTCTTCATGTTCACCATGTCCAGGCTCAACAAACGCATCCGTAGTCAGCTCTTCTCCTCCCTGGTGCAGCAGGAGATCGCATTCTTTGATGCCACCAAGACTGGTAAGGATACAGGGATGCTGCCCAATATCACTGCAGCTACCTGGTGATGTGAGGCTGCCATTACTCATACACACATACACACAAGGTGCAGGACAAGATGGGCTGAAGGGCCTGTTTGTATGTTGTATAGATCCGAGACTTGAATAATGCTAGAATAATTAAATGCCAGGATAGAGTGAATATGGAGAGGATGTTCCCATTAACGGGAGAGTCCAAGACCAGAGACCATAGCCTTAGAATAAAAGGACGTTCCTTTGGACAAGATGAGGGCATTTCTTCAGTCAAAGGGTGGTGAATCTGCAGAATTCATTGCCATGGACGGCTATGGAGGCCAATGGACATTTGTAAGGTGGAGATTAGACAATAGGTGCAGAAATAGGCCATTCGGCCCTTCAAGCCAGCTGATGGCTGATCATCCCCAATCAGTACCCCGTTCCTGCCTTCTCCCCATATCCCCTGACTCCACTATGTTTAAGAGCCCTATCTAGCTCTCTCTTGAAAGAATCCGGAAAACCTGCCTCCACCGTCCTCTGAGGCAGAGAATTCCACGGACTCACCACTCTCTGTGAGAAAAAGTGTTTCCTCGTCTCCGTTCTAAATGGTTTACTCCTCATTCTTAAACTGTGTGTGGGCCCTGGTTCAGGACTCCCCCAACATCAGGAACATGGTTCCTGCCTCTAGTGTGTCCAAGCCCTTAACAATCTTATATGTTTCAATGAGATCCCCCTCATCCTTCTAAAGGATTGATAGGTTCATTGCTACAGCTCCCAGAGGGCAGGGGAGAATGCAGGAGAATGGGGTTGAGAGGTAAAAGATTGAACGGCAGAGTAGACTTCATGGGCCGAATGGCCTAATTCTGCTCCTAGAACTTATGAACATATGAGACTTTATTAGGCCACCGCGCGGCATACTTCAAAGCAGCGGTGTGGAAACACAGATAGATACAGTTATTGAAGTAAACATAGGAAAGAAAAGGAGACATCAGTTATCAGTTTGACCCATATTATTGAGGGTGGGAGCGGAGCTCCTCATGAAATACAGATCAAACTTCAAACTGGTAAGTTCTCGTTTAATCTTACTTCGGAGTCACATGAGTGACTACGTGAAGATTTTAAAGCTTTGTGATTTCAAACCGTGTCACAGTCATTACTTCACTCACTGCCGAAGTCCTTGAGGGAGGAAGTGTGTTATCGTAATCAACCAATGAATCTGTTTGTAGAAAAACACAACGGTATTTATTAACAATAACAACAAAGAAATTAAATTGCTCCCCTGGGCTTAAATTAAATATTTGCAGTCTGTAAAATTTTCTCTGCAAATAAAGCAGGTTTTGCCAACGGCTTATTATAAAAAGTTCAGAACGTTCTTTCCCCCGACCATCCTGCTGTAGCCAGGATGTGGTCTTTAGGCACGTCCATTCTTTTGGCCGTCGACGTTGATGCTGCCCTGGTGGAGTGAGATTTGTACATGTTAGTGTCTATCCTTGCAGCTTTTAGCACCTGCTTGAGCCATCTTGAAATGGTTTGGCTCGTCACCCGGCCATAAGGTTTTTTATGACTGACCCATAAGGCTTTTTCACTCCCTCGAATATTTTTAGTTGTGTCTATGTAGGACAGTAGGTGGGTCATGGCACATAACCGTGGTTCTGGCGGGTAAGCCCGGAATTCCATGACTGGATTAGGTGTTCCTGGTCTGCTCTGTTTGATCAGTCCCTGGATAATGAAAGAGACCTGGTCTGGAGCTGTTATCATGTTGTCCAGTCGCAATAGGTGTAGTGACTGGACCCTCTGTGCGGATACAAGTGCCATCAACATGAGTGTTTTAAGCGTAGATTGTTCCACATTGAGGGATCCGGCTGGTGGCCATCCCCTGAGGTATGTCAGGACCTCAGTGACATCCCATATATGGGTGTACCTTGGTCTAGGGGGGTTAGAGTTGAAAATACCCTTCATTAGTTTGACCACCAGCGGGTGGGACCCCATGGCCTGTTGTCCTGGTGCTTGTTTTAAATAGACAGACAGGGCACTTCTAGCTATGTTGATGGCTCTGTAGCTGAGTCCTTCATCGTGGTGAAGGTTTGCCAGGAATTCCAGTACGTTGGTGACTGTAGCGGTTGTGTAGGTGGTCCCTGTATCCAAGCAGTACTTCTCCCATTTTTTGATGCTGGACAAGTACTGTTTTTTAGTGGATGTTCGGAGGGATGCTGACATGGTGTCGACGGTTTGTTCTGATAATCCCAGTCCCAGAAGTGGTTTGTGCAGAATCTGCAACCCAGGAGTTTGATTTTTTCATGGCACGGGTGGCTTATGCCAGACACTGGGTGTGTTAATAACTCTGGGTCACTGGGAAATATCATTGGGGTTTCAACAACCATGTCGTGGAGTAATGGGAACCATGGCTGTGTAGGCCAGTCGGGTACTATCAAAATACCTGAAGCAGAGTCCATTTGTATTTTGCGTAGTACCCGGCTGATGAGGCAGAAGGGAGGAAATGCATAGAAGAAGAAATTTCCCCAATCCAGCGCGAACGCATCTACCGCTGCTGCCTCAGGGTCTGCTTCCCAAGCGACGTACATAGGTACCTGGTGATTTAGCCTTGATGCAAATAAGTCGATATCTGGCGTGCCATATTGCTTAATAATCTTTGCAAACACTTTGGGGTTTAACATCCATTCGATGTTGTCATTAAATTTACGTGACCTGGTGTCTGCCACTGTATTTAGCTTACCTGGCAGGTAAGCTGCTGATAGCCAAATATGTCATTCGACACACCATTGCCAAATTGTGTTGACCAATTTGTCGCATGATATCGATTTTATGCCGCCCATATGGTTAATGTAGGCCACCACTGTAGTATTGTCTATTTGTAACCGTACATGCAAGTGATGCATATTTGATGCATATGCTTTTAAACCATAAAAGGCACCCAACATCTCTAGATAGTTAATGCCCAGTGTAAGTAGTAATGATGACTCTGGGTTAGTCCATCTACCACCTGTGCTGGATATGGAGTTAGTCGCTCCCCAGCCTTGAGCACTGGCATCTGTTTGGATAACTAAAGTAGGGTTAATGATGATGATGGGGCTGAAACTATACCAAACGTTTTCTGCCCACCACTGTAGTTCTGATATTGCTTCAGTGGGTAATTTCATGATGCGATCATAATGACCTGCATGTAGTTTTAGTGCCTGTACCTTTGCTCTTTGCAAGTTTTGATAGTGCAAAGGTCCGAATTGTGTAGCCGGAAATGTTGCTACCTTTTTCCCAATTACTCTTGCTACTTGTCGGATAGTTGGTCGCTCGTTGACCATTAAATTGTTGCATGATTGTGCCAATTCAACTGTTTTGTCTTTTGGCAAAGTTACAGACATGTGGACTGAGTTAATTGTGAAGCCCAAGTAGTCCATGGTTGTGGATAGCTTCAACTTAGATTTATCTGGATGTAAGACAAATCCCAAGGTTTCGAACAACTGTTTGGTAGCTGACACAGCTGATATTGCCAATTCCATGGTCTTGCCTACTATTAAGATATCATCAAGATATGCCATGACAATATGTTTTTGTCTTCTTAATATTGCCAGGGCTGGTTTTAGTATCTTGGTGAATAATCTTGGGGCTGATGTTAATTTATTGGGTAACACTTTAAACTGCCATAGCTGCCCCATCCAGGTAAATTTCAGGTATCTGCGATGATCCTTGTGAATGGGTACTGAATAGTAAGCATCTCTGAGGTCAATGCTTGCCATGAAGTATCCTTTGGAAATTAGTTGTTTGGCAGTAACAAACGTTTCCATTTTGAAATGTACATACTTAACAAACATATTTACATATCTACAATAATTATAGGCAGCATGAAGTAAATGAGGTGCTTGTGGAGTATAAGGAATGTAAAAAGAATCTTAAGAAAGAAATTAGAAAAGCTAAAAGAAGATATGAGGTTGCTTTGGCAAGTAAGGTGAAAGTAAATCCAAAGGGTTTCTACAGCTATATTAATAGCAAAAGGATAACGAGGGATAAAATTGGTCCATTGGAGAAACAGAGTGGGCAGCTATCTGCAGAGCCAAAAGAGATGGGGGAGATATTGAACAATTTCTTTTCTTTGGTATTCACCAAGGAGAAGGATATTGAATTATGTGAGGTAAGGGAAACGAGTAGAGTAGTTATGGATACTATGAGTTTCAAAGTAAAAGAAGTACTGACACTTTTGAAAAATATAAAAGTGGATAAGTCTCCAGGTCCTGACAGGATATTCCCTAGGACATTGAGGGAAGTTAGTGTAGAAATAGCCGGGGCTATGACAGAAATATTTCAAATGTCATTAGAAACGGGAATAGTCCCCGAGGATTGGCGTACTGCGCATGTTGTTCCATTGTTTAAAAAGGGTTCTAAGAGTAAACCTAGCAATTATAGACCTGTTAGTTTGACTTCAGTGGTGGGCAAATTAATGGAAAAGATACTTAGAGATAATATATATAAGCATCTGGATAAACAGGGTCTGATTAGGAACAGTCAACATGGATTTGTGCCTGGAAGGTCATGTTTGACTAATCTTCTTGAATTTTTTGAAGAGGTTACTAGGGAAATATGGACTTTAGTAAGGCCTTTGACAAGGTTCCTCATGGAAGGTTGGTTAAGAAGGTTAAACTGTTGGGTATAAATGCAGGAATAGCAAGATGGATTCAGCAGTGGCTGAATGGGAGAAGCCAGAGGGTAATGGTGGATGGCTGTTTGTCGGGTTGGAGGCAGGTGACTAGTGGGGTGCCTCAGGGATCTGTGTTGGGTCCTTTGTTGTTTGTCATGTACATCAATGATCTGGATGAAGGGGTGGTAAATTGGATTAGTAAGTATGCAGATGATACCAAGATAGGGGGTGTTGTGGATAATGAAGAGGATTTCCAAAGTCTACAGAGTGATTTAGGCCATTTGGAAAAAATGGGCTGAAAGATGGCAGATGGAGTTTAATGCTGATAAATGTGAGGTGTTACACCTTGGCAGGACAAATCAAAATAGGACGTACATGATAAATGGTAGGGAATTGAAGAATACAGTTGAACAGAGGGATCTGGGAATAACCGTGCATAGTTCCTTGAAGGTGGAATCTCATATAGATAGGGTGGTAAAGAAAGCTTTTGGTATGCTAGCCTTTATAAATCAGAGCATTGAGTATAGAAGCTGGGATGTAATGTTAAAATTGTACAAGGCATTGGTGAGACCAAATCTGGAGTATGGTGTACAATTTTGGTCGCCCAATTATAGGAAGGATGTGAACAAAATAGAGAGAGTACAGAGGAGATTTACTAGAATGTTGCCTGGGTTTCAACAACTAAGTTACAGAGATAGGTTGAATAAGTTAGGTATTTATTCTCTGGAGCGCAGAAGGTTAAGGGGGGACTAGATAGAGGTCTTTAAAATGATGAGAAGGATAGACAGAGTTGACGTGATCAAGCTTTTCCCTTTGAGAATAGGGAAGATTCAAACAAGAGGACATGACTTCAGAATTAAGGGACAGAAGTTTAGGGGTAACATGAGGGGGAACTTCTTTACTCAGAGAGTGGTAGCGGTGTGGAATGAGCTTCCAGTGGAAGTGGTGGTGGCAGGTTCGTTGGTATCATTTAAAAATAAATTGGATAGGCATATGGATGAGAAGGGAATGGAGGGTTATGGTATGAGTGCAGGCAGATGGGACTAAGGGAAAAAAGTTGTTCGGCACGGACTTGTAGGGCCGAGATGGCCTGTTTCCGTGCTGTAATTGTTATATGGTTATATGGTTATATTTAGTGAAGTTAAGTCAATGATGTTGCGACATCCACCATCTTTTTTGGTTTTAGTGAATATATTTGATACAAATTCCAAGGGTTCATGTTTTGCTTTTTCGATGATACCCTTGGTGATTAGCCTCACCAGTTCAGCTTGTCCCTCTTGTTTTTCTTTAACTGAGAGGGAAAAGACCCTCTGGGATGAATGTTGAACTGGTGGTAATTTTTCTAGTATAAATTGTATTTTGTATCCACTAATGCTATTGAGTATATACTTGTCACTCGTGATAGACTCCCATGCTCCCTTAAACAGGTGTAATCTCCCCCCTGTTAATATTGCGCCCCTACTTTCTATATGCTGGTAGGAACCAGACCCACCTACCTCCATGGTTATGGGTGTTTCTTCTGTCTCTTCCCAGACCAGCGAGTCTTGTGCGTTGTCTGACGTGGCGGTGATGTTTGGGGGTGGTGCATTTTCCATGGGGTCCGCTCTGGGCCTGTGTCTAAAAAAGACTTCCGGTGATAATATGCAGACCCAGAGCTTTCACCAGTCCCATATGGTAGACGTCCACTGGTGGACGCGATGGGGTGCTGCCGCTTGGGTATTGTTGTTTTGGGTTTGCTCGTCCCGGGGCCTGCCCTCATGAGACCGAAAGTTTTAGAGGCCTCTTCCATATCCTTTACTTTTTTTGTGAGGTCTTTGCCAAAGAGCAATATGTCTGGCTCAGTGGCTGGGGTTTTGCACAACTCCGCGAATTTTGGATTTAGGGCAGGTCTTATAATTTCTTTACGGAGGTTATTTATCTCGAACTGCGTGTTGCACAACAGCGCGAGAGTGTCCTGTTGGTTTGTGGTCATCTCCGTATTGTCCACAGAATGAGCAAATGATGTGATGGCTGACGTCAGGAGCCTGAGGATCCGCTGCAGTTTCAGCTCCTGGTTCCGAATATTTGTCCCGACGTGCCCCCAGATTTGGCTGTTGACAGCCGGCACTTTGAGAGACTCACAATTTTCTGGAGCTGTTTATAATTCTAAGGCCTCATTAACCACCTGCTCCTGTAGGGCCCTGTTGGAGAGGTGGTTAATGCTGGCCGCTAGTTTAGGCTCTAATGGCCTTCCTGCATGTGGGGCTGCCACGTAGCCGTCCACCACACCCAGCAGCTCTTCCTGGTCCTGCACCCCTTGCATACTCCCGACTTCTTCAGCCAGCATCCCCTCTTCCTGACCAGCCCAGTCCTGGTCGCCAAAGCTGCGACAAGGGTGAGGAGGAAGCGATGGCCAGTGCACAAGGCACTGTGGAGGGAGTGCCTGAACTCCCCCTGCGAGACTGCTCCTCACGCAGTGAGTCTCGCTGGAGCACCTGCTCCAGGAGCCGCTCCAAGCGGCTCAGGCGGCTGCCTCTCCCCGAACGGGTGGCGAGACGTCCCTGTCCGACGAGTCGGAAACCACCGGCCGGATGCTGTTCCTGGTGGCTTTACTACCAGCCCGCTGCTCAGGCGCTAGCAGGACTGGGCTCGGCCCGGTGTCGGGGATGGCGGAGCGCCGGGTATCTACCGCCTGCTGCCCCCCACAGATGGAACGCTCCAACGTCGGAGTCGAGCGGGGGACAGATTTCTTCGAGAGCCTTTTCTTGATCGAACTCATGTCTGAAAACAAATCAGAAGGCTCTCCTTGCAAAAGAAAAGCCGACCTCAGAGTAACTTACCTGACGGTCCGTCTTATAAACTGCAGCGAGAGCGCCTGACTCCCGCTGCGGCCGCTGTTGCACTGCTGAACGCAAATGCCGCGCATGCACGCTCAGCGGGTTCTTCACGTAGTCACTCACGTGACTCCGAAGTAAAATCAACAATTTGAGAGGGAGAAGGGTAAATCGGAGGTGTCAGTATTACAGTTGAGCAAAGGGGACTGTGGAGCCATGATGGAGGAACTGGCCAAAGTTGACTGGAAAGAAACCCTAGCAGGGATGACAGTGGAACAACAATGGCAGGTATTTCTGGAAATAATACAGAAGGTGCAGGATCTGTTCAATCCAAAGAGGAAGAATGATTCCAAGGGGAGTAAGGGGCGACCGTGGCTGACAAGGAAAGTCCGGGACAGTATAAAAATAAAAGCGAAGAAGTATAACATAGCAAAGATGAGCGGGAAGCAAGAGGATTGGGGAATGTTTAAAGAGCAACAGAAGATAACTAAAAAGGCAATACGGGGAGAAAAGATGAGGTACGAAGGTAAGCTAGCCAAGAATATAAAGGCGGATAGTAAAAATGTGAAGAGGAAAAAATTAGTTGAGACCAAAATTGGACCCTTGAAGACTGTAATTTATTATGGGGAACAAGGAAATGGCAGATGAGTTGAACAGGTACTTTGGATCCGCCTTCACTAATTAGGACACAAACTATCTCCCTGATATTATAGTGGCCCGAGGATCTAAGTTGACGGAGTAAAGGATATCAACAATAGGCATAAAATGATGTTGGATAGACTGATGGGACTGAAGGCTGCTAAGTACCCAGGGCCTGATGGTCTGTATCCCAGGGTACTTAAGGATGTGGCTCTAGAAATCGTGGACGCATTGGTGATCATTTTCCAATGTTCTGTAGATTCAGGATCAGTTCCTGTGAATTGGATGGTAGCTAACGTTATCCCACTTTTTAAGAAAGGCGGGAGAGAGAAAACAGGGAATTATAGACCAGTTAGCTTGACATTGGTGGTGGGGAAGCTGCTGGAGTCAATTATAAAAGATGAAATAGCGGCACATTTGGATAGCAGTAGCAGGATTGTTCTGAGTCAGCATGGATTTACGAAGGGGAAATCATGCTTGACTAATCTTCTGGAATTTTTTGAGGATGTAACTGGGAAAATGGACAAGGGAGAGCCAGTGGATGTAGTGTACCTGGATTTTCAGAAAGCATTTGATAAGGTCCCACATAGGAGATTAGTGGGCAAAATTAGAGCACATGGTATTAGGGGTAGGGTGCTGACATGGATGGAAAATTGGTTGGCAGACAGGAAACAAAGAGTAGGGATTAATGGGTCCCATTCAGAATGGCAGGCAGTGACAAGTGGGGTACCTCAAGGCTTGGTGCAGGGACCGCAGCTATTTACAATATATATTAATGATTTGATTGAAGAGATTAAAAGTAACATTAGCAAATTTGCAGAAGGCACAAAGCTGGGTGGCAGTGTGAACTGTGAGGAGGATGCTATGAAGCTGCAGGGTGGCTTGGATAGGTTGGGTGAGTGGGCAGATGCATGGCAGATGCAGTTTAATGTGGATAAATGTGGGGTTATCTACTTTGGTGGCAAAACCAGGAAGGCAGATTATTATATAAATGGTGTCAAGTTGGGAAAAGGGGAAGTGCAACGGGATCTCGGGGTCCTTGTTCATCAGTCACTGAAGTGAAGAAAGCGAATGGCATGTTGGCCTTCATAACAAGAGGAGTAGAGTATAGGAGCAAAGAGGTCCTTCTGCAGTTGTACAGAGCCCTAGTGAGACCACACCTGGAGTATTGTGTGCAGTTTTGGTCTCCAATTTTGAGGAAGGACATTCTTGCTATTGAGGGATTGTAGCGTAGGTTTACAAGTTTAATTCCCGGGATGGCGGGAATCTCAAATGATGATGTTGAGGGAGTGCAGAACCAGGGGGCACAGTTCAAGAATAAGGGTTATGCCATTTAGAACGGAGATGAGGAAATACTTTTTCACACAGAGAGTTGTGAGTCTGTGGAATGCTCTGCCACAGAGGGCGGTGGAGGCCGGTTCACTGGATGCTTTCAAGAGAGAGTTAGAAAGAGCTCTTAAAGATAGCCGAGTCAAGGGATATGGGGAGAAGGCAGGAACGGGGTACTGATTGTGGATGATCATTCATGATTACATTGAATGGTGGTACTGGCTCGAAGGGCAAATGACCTACTCCTGCACCTATTGTCTACAGTGGGGGAATCAAGGACCAGACATAAGTTTAAGTTATTAAAGCAGACATAAGTTTAAGTGACTTGAGAATTAAGGGACTGAAGTTTAGGGGTAACATGAGGGGGAACTTCTTTACTCAGAGAGTGGTAGCTGTGTGGAATGAGCTTCCAGTGAAGGTGGTGGAGGCAGGTTCGTTTTTATCATTTAAAAATAAATTGGATAGTTATATGGATGGGAAAGGAATGGAGGGTTATGGTCTGAGCGCAGGTATATGGGACTAGGGGAGTTTATGTGTTCGGCACGGACTAGAGGGGTCGAGATGGCCTGTTTCCGTGCTGTAATTGTTATATGGTTATATGGTTAAGGTGAGGTGGAAAAGATTTAATAGAAATCTGAGGTGTAACTTTTTCACACAAAGGGTGGTGAGTTTATGGAAAGAGCTTCCAGAGGAGGTAGTTGAGGCTGGGACTATCGCAACGTTTATGAAACAGTTAGACGGGTACATGGATAGGACATGTTTGGTGGGATATGGACCAAATGCAGGCTGGTGGGTCTAGTGTAGCTGGGACATGTTGGCCGGTGTGGGCAAGTTGGGCCGAAGGGCCTTGTTCCATGCTGGATCACTTTATGACTCAATGCCTCTAAGTAGGTTTTTGGCACACTCACCTTGATCAGCCAGTGAAATGAACATAGAACTTTGGACCGAAGATAGACAACAAGTGCTGGACTAACATAGAAACATAGAAAAATAGGTGCAGGAGTAGGCCATTCGCCCCTTCGAGCCTGCACCTCCATTCTATTTGATCATGGCTGATGATCCAACTCAGTATCCTGTACCTGCCTTCTCTCCATACCCCCTGATCCCTTTAGCCACAAGGGCCACATCTAACTCCCTCTTAAATATAGCCAATGAACTGGCCTCAACTGCCTTCTGTGGCAGAGTTCCAGAGATTCACCACTCTCTGTGTGAAAAATGCTTTTCTCATCTCGGTCCCAAAGGATTTCCCCTTTATCCTTAAACTGTGATCTCTTGTTCCCAACATCGGGAACAATCTTCCTGCATCTAGCCTGTCCAACCCCTTAATAATTGTGTAAGTTTCTATAAGATCCCCCCTCAATCTCCTAAATTCTAGCGAGTACAAACCGAGTACATTCCTGACATCCCAGGAATCAGTCTGGTAAACCTTCTCTGTAGCCCCTCTATGGCAAGAATGTCTTTCCTCAGATTTGGAGACCAAAACTGTATGCAATACTCCAGGTGTGGTCTCACCAAGACACTGTACAACTGCAGTAGAACCTCCCTGCTCCTATACTCAAATCCTTTTGCTATGAATGCTAGCATACCATTCGCTTTCTTCACTGCCTGCTGCACCTGCATGCCTACTTTCAATGACTGGTGTATCTCCCCTTTTCCTAATCGGCCACCATTTAGATAATAGTCTACTTTCCTGTTTTTGCCACCAAAGTGGATAACCTCACATTTATCCACATTATACTGCATCTGCCATGCATTTGCCCACTCACCCAGCCTATCCAAGTCATCTTGCAGCCTCCTAGCATCCTCCTCACAGCTAACACTGCCCCCCAGCTTAGTGTCATCCGGAAACTTGGAGATGTTGCATTCAACTCAGCGTGTCAGGCAGCATCTCTGGAGAGAAAGGATGGGTGACATTTTGAGTTGGGACGCTTCATCATATTTCCATTACTCGTGACAGTTAGCATCCACACGCACATGTGTAGTTGAGCGTTACTGTGTGTCACAGTCGCCTTCCAAAGTCTGCCTGAAATAAGCAAGTGCTAATATTACAATAGTGATCAAACTCAACTCCTCCTCCTCCCCTTAGCCTGCCCTCAATACTGTTAAAACCATACCCTGCTCCCTGGGACAGCCTCTTCCCTGACTCATTAGTTCGCGGGTTGCAGATGTTCCCAGATGTGCTGCCTGGCTGGTCTAATGCTTGTACGTTCTCATCAAATTCGTTGATATAAACCACCAGCAGTGAAGGGCCCAGGACTGATCCATCAACCACACTACAGGTCACTAAAGGGCTTCAATTCCTCAAGCAATCTGCCACCATTTCATGATGCCAATTCTCTATCCAGTCATATATATAACCATATAACAATTACAGCACGGAAACAGGCCATCTCGACCCTTCTAGTCCGTGCCGAACACGTATTCTCCCCTAGTCCCATATACCTGCGCTCAGATCATAACCCTCCATTCCTTTCCCGTCTATATAACTATCCAATTTATTTTTAAATTATAAAAACGAACCTGCCTCCACCACCTTCACTGGAAGCTCATTCCACACAGCCACCACTCTCTGAGTAAAGAAGTTCCCCCTCATGTTACCCCTAAACTTCAGTCCCTTAATTCTCAAGTCATGTCCCCTTGTTTGAATCTTCCCTACTCTCAGTGGGAAAAGCTTATCCACGTCATCTCTGTCTATCCCTCTCATCATTTTAAAGACCTCTATCAAGTCCCCCCTTAACCTTCTGCGCTCCAAAGAATAAAGTCCTAACTTGTTCAACCTTTCTCTGTAACTTAGTTGCTGAAACCCAGGCAACATTCTAGTAAATCTCCTCTGTAATCTCTCTATTTTGTTGACATCCTTCCTATAATTAGGTGACCAAAATTGTACACCATACTCCAGAATTGGCCTCACCAATGCCTTGTACAATTTTAACATTACATGCCAACTTCTATATAGACAAATCTCTGGAGAAAATGGATAGGTAACATTTCCGGTCGAGTCCCTTCTCTATCCAGTTGGCTATCTCCCCCTGGATCTAACCTTGCAGATCAGCCAACACATAGAAACATAGAAAATAGGTGTAAGAGGAGGCTATTTGGCCCTTTGAGCCAGCATCGCCATTCAGTGTGATCGTCGCTGATCGTCCCCTATCAATAACCCGTGCCTGCCTTCTCCCCATATCCCTTGACTCCACTAGCCCCAAGAGCTCTATCTAACTCTCTCTTAAATCCATCCAGTGACTTGGCCTCCACTGCCCTCTGTGGCAGGGAATTCCACAAATTCACAACTCTCTGGGTGAAAAAGTTTTTTCTCACCTCAGTCTTAAACGACCTCCCCTTTATTCTAAGTGTGGCCCCTGGTTCTGGACTCGCCCAACATTGGGAACATTTATCCTGCATCTAGCTTGTCCAGTCCTTTTATAATTTTATATGTTTCTATGAGAACCCCCTCATCCTTCTAAACTCCAGTGAATACAAGCCTAGTCTTTTCAATCTTTCCTCATATGACAGACCCGCCATCCCAGGGATTAATCTCGTGAATCTACGCTGCACTGCCTCAATCACAAGGATGTCCTTCCACAAATTAGGAGACCAAAACTGTACACAATACTCCAGATGTGGTCTCACCAGAGCCCTATACAACTGCAACATGATCCATATCGCTCCATTCCCCACGCATCCACATGCCGATCTCAATGCATTCCAGGCCCCCACAAACCTCCGTGTAAAAAACTTTGCCCCACACATCTCCTTTAAACTTTAACCCTCTCAGATTAAAGCTGTGCACTTCTAGACCTTGACATTTCCACCCTGCGGAAAAAGGTTCTGATTGTCTACCCTATCTGTGCCGCTCATAATTTTATATACGTATCAGGATTTATTTTAAGAGAGTTTCAGCGCGGAAACATGCCCTTTGGCCCACCGAGTCTGCGCCATCCAGCGATCCCCACAGTTTAACACTATCCTTCACACACTAGGGACAATTTACATATATCAAGTATATAAGCCCAAGCCAATTAACCTACAACCCTGTACGTCATTGTAGTGTGGGAGGAAATCGACTATCTCAGAGCAAACCCACGTGGTCACGGGAAGAACGTTCAAACTCCGATCAGACAGCACCCGGAGTCAGGATCGAACCAGGGTCTCTGGTGCTGCAAGCGCTGTAAGACAGCAACACTACTGCTGTGCCACCGTGTCTCCCCTCAGTTACTGACACTCCGAATAAATCAATCCAAGTTGGTTCAAGCATCCCTACACAACATGAGCACACAGACTCCATAACATTAGCAACACTGGGTGGCACAGTGACTTAGCAGGAAGACTTGCTGCCTCACAGTGCCAGAGACCCGGGTTCGATCCTGCCCTCGGGCACTGTCTGAGTGGAGTTTGCACGTTCTCCAAGTGACCACATGGTTTCCTCTGGGTGCTCTGGTTTTCTCCTGCATCCTAAATACGTGCGGGTTTGTAGGTTAATTAGCTCTCTGTAAATTACCCCTAGTGTGTAGGGAGTGGATGAGAAAGTGGGATAACATAGAACTATGTGAACAGGTGATCAATGGTCAGTGTGGACTGGATGGGCTGAAGGGCCTGTTTCCATGATGTATCCATTTGCTTCAAATGCTGCACTGGAATTGATTTTGTTGTACACTGCTGTGAACTATCATGTATTGTAGGTGGTGAACAGTGTGGACTGCTAGCACATGACGGTCCTCATTATCAGTGGTGTGTTCTGTCCACAGGGGACATCACCAGCCGCCTCTCCACGGACACCGCACTCATGAGCCGCTCGGTTGCAGCCAATGCCAACATCTTGTTGCGCAGTCTGGTGAACACGCTGGGAATCATTTACTTCATGTTCAGCCTCTCCTGGAAGCTCACCCTCCTGATCTTCATCGAATCTCCCCTCACCATCCTGATTCAGAAGATGTATAACCGGTATCATATGGTAAGTATGAAAGTAAGCATGCAGGTACAGCAGGCAGTGAAGAAAGCGAATGGCATGTTGGCCTTTATAACATGGAAGTAATTGTGTGAAGCACTTTGGGGTCAATGCAAGTTGACTAAAAATGTGCTATATAAATAAAAAGACATTAAGACATAACAAGAGGAATCTAGTATAGGAGCAAAGAGGTCCTTCTGCAGTTGTACAGAGCCCTAGTGAGAACACACCTGGAGTATTGTGTGCAGTTTTGGTCTCCTAATTTGAGGAAGGACATTCTTGCTATTGAGGGAGTGCAGCGTAGGTTCACCAGGTTAATTCCCGGGATGGCAGGACTGTCATATGCTGAGAGAATGGAGCAGCTGGGCTTGTACACTTTGGAGTTTAGAAGGATGAGAGGTGATCTCATTGAAACATATAAGATTGTTAAGGGCTTGGACACACTAGAGGCAGGAAACATGTTCCTGATGTTGGGGGAGTCCAGAACCAGGGGCCACAGTTTAAGAATAAGGATTAAGCCATTTAGAATGGAGATGAGGAAACACTTTTTCTCACAGAGAGTGGTGAGTCTGTGGAATTCTCTGCTTCAGAGGGCGGTGGAGGCAGGTTCTCTGGATGCTTTCAAGAGAGAGCTAGATAGGGCTCTTAAAATAGCGGAGTCAGGGGATATGGGGAGAAGGCAGGAACGGGTACTGATTGGGAATTATCAGCCATGATCATATTGAATGGTGGTGCTGGTTCGAAGGGCTGAGTGGCCTACTCCTGCACATATTGTATATTGTCTACACATCCACCCAGACCACACGTCACCGTCGGACACCAAAACCACAAACAGCTGCAGCTCCTGGAATCAAAACCTATTTATCATGTACAAAGTCACAGAGGCACACAGCACAAAAACAGGCCTTTTGGCCCAACGCCCATGCCAAACCTGATGCACCATCTTAGTTTAGTTTAGAGATACAACATGGAAACAACCTCTCCAGCCCACCGAGTCCTTTCTGAACAGTGATCCCTGCACATTGGCACTAATCTACACACACTAGGGACAATTTACAATTTTACCGGCCAATTAACCTACAAACCTGTAGAAACAAAATCATTTTAAATGCTGGAGCAACTCAGCGGGTCAGGCAGCATCTCTGGATAGAAGGAATGGGTGATGTTGCAGGTCGGGACCCTTCTTTGGACTGATGTCAGGGGAGGGGGTGGGCCAGAGATAGAATGTAGTTGGAGACAGTAAGACTAATGGGAGAACTGGGAAGGGCTATTTGAAGTATCTGAAAAGGTCAGGAGGGGGATGGTGAACACATGGCAAGGGTGAGGGTTGAGGTCAAAAGACAATAGACAATGGGTGCAGGAGCAGGCCATTTGGCCCTTCTAAACTCCAGAGTGTACAAGCCCAGCTGCTCCATTCTCTCAGCATATGACAGTCCCGCCATCCCGGGAATTAACCTTGTAAACCTACGCTGCACTCCCTGTCAGCACAGTACAGCGATCCCTGCATATCCTACACGAGGGACAATTTTGCATATACACCAAAGTCAATTAGCCTTTGGAGTGTAGGAGGCAACCAAAGTTCTCAGAGAAAGCCCATGCGGTCATGGGGAGAATGTACAAACTCTGTACATACAAGCACTCGTAGCCAGGCTGGAAACCGGGTCCTGTAAATGCTGTAAAGCAGCAACTCTACCACTGCGCCACCGTGCCATCTAGTACAACTGCAACAGAACTTCTATATTCAATACCCTGACTGATGAAGGGCAGCATGTGAAATGCCTTCTTCACCACCCTGTCCACCTGTGAGGCTGCACAATAATCTCCCATTGTAAACTGCTTCCTCCCTGGGATGCTACTGGGACTGAGGATGGTGTTTTGTTTTGGACAGAGGCTGGTGCTGCAAGTTCAGGATTCGATTGCTAGGTCGAACCAGCTGGCCGGTGAGATCGTTTCCTCCATAAAAACCGTCAGGAGCTTCGCGGCCGAGGACCTGGAGTCAGAGCTGTTTGAGAAGAAGCTGCAGGAAACGCACCAGCTGAAGAACAAACGTGACCTGGTCACAGCCGTCTACCTCCTGTGTCACAGGGTAGGTTTAAAGAGCTCGCCCACTCTCCATCTCTTTTGGTCTTTCTCTTTCCTTCTCTTCCTCCTTTTCCATTCTATCTCTATTTCTCACCAGCATTTGTCCCCATATTTCTCTCTCCTTCTCTCTTTCCATCCCTCCCTTTTCCCCTGCCTTCCCTCTTTTCCTCCTTCCTTCCCTCCCTCCTCCTCCTTTACCTCCCCCTCACTCCTTCATCCTCACCGTCCCTCTCCCCTTCCCTCCCTCTCCCCATCCCTCCCTCTCCCCATCCCTCTCTCCCCTTCCCTCCCTCTCCCCTTCCCTCCCCCTCCCCTTCCCTCCCTCTCCCCATCCCTCCCTCTCCCCTTCCCACCCTCTCCCCTTCCCACCCTCTCCCCTTCCCTCCCTCTCCCCTTCCCTCCCTCTCCCCTTCCCTTCCTCTCCCCTCCTACTCCCTCTCCCCTCTCCCCTCCCACTCCCTCTCCCCATCCCTCCCTCTCCCCTTCCCTTCCTCTCCCCTCCTACTCCCTCTCCCCTCTCCCCTCCCACTCCCTCTCCCCATCCCTCCCTCTCCCCATCCCTCCCTCTCCCCATCCCTCCCTCTCCCCTTCCCTCCCTCTCCCCTTCCCTCCCTCTCCCCTTCCCTCCCTCTCCCCTTCCCTCCCTCTCCCCTTCCCTCCCTCTCCCCTTCCCTCCCTCTCCCCTTCCCTCCCTCTCCCCATCCCTCCCTCTCCCCATCCCTCCCTCTCCCCTTCCCTCCCTCTCCCCTTCCCTCCCTCTCCCCATCCCTCCCTCTCCCCTTCCCTCCCTCTCCCCTTCCCTCCCTTTCCCCATCCCTCCCTCTCCCCTTCCCTCCCTCTCCCCTCCTACTCCCTCTCCCCTCCCCTCCCACTCCCTCTCCCCTACCCTCCCCCTCCCCTTCCCTCCCCCCTATCCTCTCCCTCATTTCCTTCTCTCTCATTTCCTTCTCTCTCCTCTCCCTCCGCCTCCCTCTCTCTCCCTCCATCCCTCCTCCCTCTGCACTGTGTTGATTCACCTGTCCACATGTTGCCAAGTCAACAGCAGAGATAAATAGGTTATTGTTTGGTTTAGTTTAGAGATACAGCGTGGAAACAGGCCCTTCGGTCCACCGACTCCTCGCTGCCCAGCAATCACCCCGCACATTAACACTATCCTACACACACAAGGGACAATTTACACATACACCAAGCCAAACCTGTAGTCTTTGAATGTGGGAGGAAACTGAAGATCTCAGAGAAAACCCACATGGTCACAGGGAGAACGTACAAACTCCGTGCAGACAGCACCCGTTGTCGGGTTTGAACCCGGGTCTCTGGCGCTGCAAGGCAGCAACTCTACCGCTGCACCACCGTGATGCCTTTATAATGCGGGTGTCAGGGGTTATGGGGATAAGGTATAACATTTCAAATCAGAGCCCTACTTTCCACTGTGGAAGGATCCCAACCCAAAACATTACCCGGGACGTTCTCCAGAGAAGCTGTGTGACCCGCTGAGTTACTCCAGCACTTTGTGTCTTTTTTGTGGGTGACTTTAATCACTATGTAGAATAGATCATTCAACTTGGCAAAAGTAGATTTAATTGCATTCAGGGCAGATAAGAGACCAATACGTTATGGAATCAGTCTGTTTCAGATACAAGGTGAATTAATAATTGTATATTGTTAAACTATTTACTACTATTTAACCAAATATGAAACAAAAGTTATACGGCCATACAGCATTAGTAAAACAGGCTTTCAACCCCCCTCATCCATGCCAACTCAGTTAGCATTCCGGGCTTATCCAATTTGCCTGCATTTGGCACATATACCTCCTAAATCTCCTTGTGTGCCCCGGAGGAGCACCAGCCGTTGCCGCCCTTAGAGCCAGGCCTCGGATCCTTGGCTCGGCCAGGAAGCACCAGCAGCTACGGGCACGTCGGTTTGTGGGAGGAGGGGGGAGGTGTGTGGGCGGAGGGAGAGCTCAGAGAAAAGAAGGGGGAAGAGCCATGGGGGAGAGGGGGGGGGGGGTATCATGGTGGAGGGGGGAAGGATCCAGTATAGGGGACCGGAGGAGAAGGGGCTGGAGCTGCGGGGCGTTGTGATGGTGGTGCGTTTGAGACTCACAGTGGATGCTCTCCTCCACCGGGATCAGACTCTCTGCTTTCCATTTGGCGACATCTCCGGTGCCGAGCTTGGCCGCTTCTGTTCCTTCCGAACATTGGAGACCTCTGCCCGCCACCCGCAGCGTCCCCTCAGCTCCAGTAAAGACACGATGGCGCAGGAAGGGGCGGAATGTCCCGGGGAGTGACAGGAGAAGAGGCCAATCCACGTAGCGCTGATTGACAGGAGAGGAAATCGATCTGCGCACGCGCGGTTTTTATGATTTTTGAACCTCGCTAATTTTTATAATATACTACCGATCGGAAGAAAACTTGCGCTCGCAGCAAAGGGGAACGGTGAGTGAGCGGACGAAAAATCGTAGCGCTATCGTGTACCGTTTTTGCCAAATGGAAATACTGTGCAAACCAGAAGAGCACAAGATCAGAGTTTTATTTATAGATAGATAGATAGATAGATAGATAGATAGATAGATAGATAGATAGATAGATAGATAGATAGATAGATAGATAGATAGATGGATGTGCAAAGTGCAAAGATATAACATTGAAGTTTGGTTAAAGATAGCTCAAAGGTCTGCAATGGGATAGATGGGAGGTCAGGATCGCACTCTAGCTGATGAGAGGATGGTTCAATTGCTTGAGAACATCTGGGAAGAAACTGTCCCTGAATCTGGAGGTATGTGTTCTCAAACTTCTGCGCCTCTTGCCTGATGGGAGAGGGGAGAAGAGGGAGTGACCGGGGTGAGACTGATCCATGATTATTCCAAGGCAGTGTGAAGTATAAACGGCGTTTATCCAGCACCCTTGGATCCCGCGTGATTTAACCTCACAGACTAGCCTGTCATGTGGAACTTTGTCAGAGGTTGTGCCACAGTCCATTTAGACGAAGCCCACTGCCCTGCCCTCATCAATCCTCTCAGTCGCCACTTCTAAATCGCTCTATCCCACTCCAGATCAGACTGAAAGTGAAACAATTGTTGTGTGTTGTACAAGCCATTCCTGCTAGCCCCTCCTTTATGCGTGTGTTGGCAGTGTTGTGTTTCTGACCCTGCACCTGTGTTTACACAGCTAGCACAGCTCCTGACGCAAGTGGTCATGCTGTACTGCGGGCAGTTGCTGGTGAGCGATGGGCAGATGACCAGCGGAAACCTCATCGCCTTCATCCTCTACCAGATGAACTTTGGGGACTATGTGCGGGTATGTTTCCTTCTCGATGGCCTGTGCGGGTATGTTCCCTTCTCGATGGCCTGTGCGGGTATGTTCCCTTCTCGATGGCCTGTGCGGGTATAACCATATAACCACATAACCATATAACAATTACAGCACGGAAACAGGCCATCTCGACCCTTCTAGTCCGTGCCGAACACATATTCTCTCCTAGTCCCATATACCTGCGCTCAGACCATAACCCTCCATTCCTTTCCCGTCCATATAACTATCCAATTTATTTTTAAATGATAAAAACGAACCTGCCTCCACCACCTTCACTGGAAGCTCATTCCACACAGCCACCACTGTCTGAGTAAAGAAGTTCCCCCTCATGTTACCCCTAAACTTAAGTCCCTTAATTCTCAAGTCATGTCCCCTTGTTTGAAACTTCCCTACTCTCAGTGGGAAAAGCTTATCCACGTCAACTCTGTCTATCCCTCTCATCATTTTAAAGACCTCTATCAAGTCCCCCCTTAACCTTCTGCGCTCCAAAGAATAAAGCCCTAACTTGTTCAACCTTTCTCTGTAACTTAGTTGCTGAAACCCAGGCAACATTCTAGTAAATCTCCTCTGTACTCTCTCTATTTTGTTGACATCCTTCCTATAATTAGGCGACCAAAATTGTACCCCATACTCCAGAATTGGCCTCACCAATGCCTTGTACAATTTTAACATTCCAACCCAACTTCTATACTCAATGCTCTGATTTCTAAAGGCCAGCACACCAAAAGCTTTCTTTACCACCCTATCTACATGAGATTCCACTTTCAGGGAACTGTGCAGTTATTCCCAGATCCCTCTGTTCACCTGCATTCCTCAATTCCCTGCCATTTACCATGTACGTCCTATTTTGATTTGTCCTGCCAAGATGTAGCACCTCACACTTATCAGCATTAAACTCCATCTGCCATCTTTCAGCCCACTCTTCCAACTGGCATAAATCTCTCTGTAGACTTTGAAAATCTACTTCATTATCCACAACCCCACCTATCTTAGTATCATCTGCATACTTACTAATCCAATTTATCACACCATCATCCAGATCATTGATGTACATGACAAACAACAGTGGACCCAACACAGATCCCTGTGGCACCCCACTAGTCACTGGCCTCCAACCTGACAAACAACCATCTAACATTACTCTCTGGCATCTCCCATTCAGCCACTGTTGAATCCATCTTGCTATTCCTGCATTTATACCCAACCATTGAACCTTCTTAACCAACCTTCCATGAGGAACCTTGTCAAAGGCCTTACTGAAGTCCATATATACAACATCCACTGCTTTACCCTCATCAATTTCCCTAGTAACCTCTTCAAAAAATTCAAGAGGATTAGTCAAACATGACCTTCCAGGCACATGACCTTCCAGGTATGTTCCCTTCTCGATGGCCCTCTGCTTCCGCCGCCCTTCTGGCTGATCCGGGGCGGAGTATTGGGATCTACTGGCAGTACCGGTGTTGGGGAAGTTTCTATGTGTGTGTGTGTGTGACTGTGGTGCACGCAATGCTGGGGAGGTCTCTCTCTCTCTGTTTGTGTTTGTGTGTGAGTGTGTGTGTGAGTGTATGAGTGTGAGTGTATGAGTGTGAGTGTATGAGTGCGTGTGTGTACATGAGAGTGGTACACTCGGTGCTGGCTCTGTGTGTGTGTGTGCGTGCGTGCATGTGTGTGTGTATGAGTGCGTGTGTGTACATGAGGGTGGTACACTCAGTGCTGGGCAGTCTCTGTGTGTCTGTGTGGGTGCTGCCGTATTCCAGTGTCCCCCATGATCACCGCGCTGCTTTCTCACTGCACAGACTCTGATCCACATGTGGTCGGAAATGACCCATTCTGTGGGAGCAGCGGAGAAAGTCTTTGAATACCTCGACCGTAAGCCCAGTGTTCGCACTGACGGGACATTGGTACCAGAATCTCTGCAGGGTCACCTGGAGTTCAAGGACGTGACTTTCTCCTACCCAGCGAAGCCCGACATCCAGGTTTTACAGGTAATGTCATGATGGTTAATTAGTTTAATTATTGTCACATGTACCGAGGTATAGTGCAATAATGGCCTCCACAGTGAAAAGCTTTTGTTGCGTGCTAACTGTCAGCAGCAAGACAATACATGATCACAATCGACCCATTTACAATGGAGAGATACATGATAAGGGTACAACGTGCAAGATAAAGCCAGCAAAGTGCAATCCAGGATAGTCCGAGGGTCACCAATGATGTAGATAGTAGATCAGCACTGCTCTCTGGTTGTGGTAGGATGATTCTATTGCCTGATAACAGCTGGGAAGAAACTGATCCTGAATCTGGGGTTGTGTGTTTTCACACTTCTGTACCTTTTGCCCGATGGGAGAGGGGAGAAGAGAGAGTGGCCAGGGTGCAATTGTCCTTGATTATGCTGCTGGCCTTGTCAAGGCAGAATGTGGTATACATGGAGTCAATGGAAGGGAGGTTGGTTTGTGTGATGCATCGTCTTGGCTAATTTCACTGCAATAGATAATAGACAAAAGACAATAGGTGCAGGAGGAGGCCATTTGGCCCTTCGAGCCAGCACCACCATTCAATGCAATCATGGCTGATCATCCCCAATCAGTACCCCGTAACAATTTCTTCCAGCCCTGGATGGAGCTGTTACCAGACCAAGCTGTGATGCATCCTGATAAAATGCTTTCTATGGTGCATCTGTGTAAGTTGGTGAGAGTTGTAGGGGACATATAACCATATAACAATTACAGCACGGAAAACAGGCCATCTCGGCCCTTCTAGTCCGTGCCGAACACTTACTCTCACCTAGTCCCATCTACCTGCACTCAGACCATAACCTTCCATTCCTTTCCCGTCCATATACCTATCCAATTTATTTTTAAATGATATGCCAAACTTCCTAAACCTTCTAAGGATGTAGAGGCATTGGTGCGCATTCTTGGTTGTTATTTCAATATGGGTGGTCCAGGAGAAGTTGTTGGTGATATTCACCCCATAGGAATTTGACATTTTCAACCATCTTTACTTTGGCGCCATCAATGTTTTCATAACAAGAGGATTTCAGTATAGGAGTAAAGAGGTTCTTCTGCACTTGTATAGGGCTCTGGTGAGACCACATCTGGAGTATTGTGTACAGTTTTGGTCTCCTAATTTGAGGAAGGACATCCTTGTGATTGAGGCAGTGCAGCCCAGGTTCACGAGATTGATCCCTGGGATGGTGGGACTGTCATATGAGGAAAGATTGAAAAGACTAGGCTTGTATTCACTGGAGTTTAGAAGGATGAGGGGGTATCTTATAGAAACATATAAAATTATAAAAGGACTGGACAAGCTAGATGCAGGAAAAATGTTCCCAATGTTGGGTGAGTCCAGAACCTGGGGCAATAGTCTTAGAATAAAGGGGAGGTCATTTAAGACTGAGGTGAGAAAAAACGTTTTCACCCAGAGAGTTGTGAATTTATGGAATTCCCTGCCACAGAGGGCAGTGGAGGCCAAGTCACTGGATGGATTTAAGAGAGAGTTAGATCTAGGGCTAGTGGAGTCAAGGGATATGGGGAGAAGGCAGGCGTGGGTTATTGATAGGGGACAATAATCCATGATCACAATGATTGGCGGTGCTGGCTCAAAGGGCCGAATGGCCTCCTCCTGCACCTATTTTCTAGTTTCTATGACATCCCAGTCAGCCCAGGATCAAAGCTGAAGAAAGGACATCTCCACCACAACCACAACTTGCCACTGTGTAGCACCCTGGAGTTAAACACCTGAAGCTGCCTGAAAAGTCACGTGTTTAGTTGTCACATGTACCTATGTAGAGAAACGTACTGGATAATGAAAGGCTTGGATAAAGTGGATGCGGAGAGGATGCTTCCACTCATGGCAGAGTCTAGGCCATAGCCTCAGAATTAAAGGGTATTCCTTTAGGAAGGAGGTGAGGAGGAATTACTTCAGTCAGAGGGTGGTGAATCTGTGGAATTCATTGCCACAGAAGGCTGTGGAGGCCATCAATGGATATTTTTAAGGCAGAGATGGATTCTTGATTAGGTGGCAGGGCTTATGGGGTGAAGGCTGGAGAATGGGATGAAAAGGGAAAGATAGATCAGGTATGATTGAATGGGGGAGTAGACTTGGTGGGCCGAATAGCCTAATCCTGCTCCTATCACTAATGAACATCAGAATCAGAATCGCACTGTGTTCGCCAAGTATGTTTTGCAACATACGAGGAATTTCATTGGCCAGGTCGGTCATACAATTAAAAGCAACAGATCACTCAAAAACACATTTTAACATGAACATCCACCACAGTGACTTCTACACATTCCTCACTGTGATGGAAGGCGAAATAAAGTTCAAGTCTCTTCCCTTAGTTCTTCCTCGGTTGGGGGCCTCGAGCCCCCGTTGATGGGACGATCTTGACTCCTGTAGCTGGCGGCGTTTGGGTCCCCTGCGTCAAGGCGATCCGCTCCTGCATCGGGGGGGATGTCAGCTCCCCCGTGCTGGACGATCGAAACTCGCGTCGGGGCTGGTCGAACCTTCCGTGACGTTGGACCTTCCCGACTCGGCCTCTTCCGAGACTGCGAGCTCTTGATGTTAAAGTCCGTGGTAGTCGCGGTGGGAGCGATCCCAGGCAAGGGATCAACTCCGATGTTAAGTCCGCGCCCCGCAATAGGGCTCATGACAGTCCAAGGAGGCTTCCAGCTCCATCGATCGTAGGCCGCAGAGCACCCGGAGAATGTGATCCGAAAATTAATCATATCTCCGGCAAGTTAAGAACTTGAAAAAAAGTTTCCTCCTCCCCCACATAAGACAAACCTAAGAACATTAAAACAAACTTTTAACAATCACTAAAAATAACCAAAAGGATGAAAAGACGAACAGACTGCCGGCAGAGCAGCCGTCGCCCCTGGTGGTTTATTAACATGTACCACCAAAGGAACAATGACATTCTTACTTGCTGCCGCTTTGCTGTTTGTCATCTATACCCAGCATGTTTTATGTGATACGTGTGAGGTGTTTGGAATGTCTAACTAGGGCAGGACCTACACAGTGACTGGTTGGTGCTCTGGGACCATTGTAGAGCAGAGGGATCTGGAAGTGAAGATACATCGTTCCATGAAAGTGCTGATACAGGCAGAGAGGATGGGGTCAAGATGCCTTGTGGCACATTGGCCTTCATCAGTCAGAGTCGGGAGGTTATGTTATAGTTGTGTAAGACACAGGAGAGGCCGCACTTGTATTGTGTTCACTTTTCTTCACCATGTTATAGGAAAGATGTTGTTAAGCTGGATTGGGTGCAAAGAAGATTGATGAGGATGTTGCCAGGACTCGAGGGCCTGAATTAAAGGGAGAGGTTTAGCAGGTTAGGACTTTATTCCTTGGAGCACAGAAGGATGAGGGGCGATATTATGAAGGCGCATAAAATCATGAGGGGAATAGGCTAAATACATAGTCTTTTACCCAGAGTAAGGGAATCGAGAACCAGTGGACATAGGTTTGAAGTGAGGGGGGAAAGATGTAATAGGAACAATAGCCAATAGGTGCAGGAGTAGGCCATTCGGCCCTTCGAGCCAGCACCGCCATTCAATGTGATCATGGCTGATCATCCCCAATCAGTACCCCGTTCCTGCCTTCTCCCCATATCCTCCACTATTTTTAAGATTCCTATTTAGCTCTCTCTTGAAAGCATCCAGAGAACCTGCCTCCATAGGAATTTAGAGGCAGAGAATTCTACACACCCACCACTCTCTGTGAGAAAAAGTGTATCCTCGTCTCCGTTCTAAATGGCTTACTCCTTATTCTTAAACTGTGGCCCCTGGTTCTGGACTCCCCCAACATCGGGAACATGTTCAAGCGTGTCCAAGCCCTTAACAATCTTATATGGAACCTGAGGTTTAGAAGGATATGGGCCAAGCACAGGCAGGTGGGACTCATGTAGGTGGGACATGTTGATCAGCATGGGCATGTTGGGCCAAAGGGCCTGTTTCCACACTGTTTGACTCAAGATTCTCTCCTCTCATCATGAGCATAGGCCCTAATTTGAGGAAGAACATTCTTGCTATTGAGTGCAGCGTAGGTTTACAAGGTTAATTTCCGGAATAGCGGGACTGTCATATGCTGAGAGAATGGAGCAGCTGGGCTTGTACACTCTGGAGTTTAGAAGGATCTCATTGAAACATACAAGATTGTTAAGGGCTTGGACACACTAGAGGAAGGAAACGTGTTCCTGATGTTGGGGGAGTCCAGAACCAGGGGCCACCGTTTAAGAATAAGGAGTAAGCCATTTAGAATGGTGACGAGGAAACACTTTTTTCTCACAGAGAGTGGTGAGTCTGTGGAATTCTCTGCCTCAGAGGGTGGTGGAGGCAGGTTCTCTGGATGCTTTCAAGAGAGTACTAGATAGGGCTCTTAAAAATAGCGGAGTCAGGGGATATGAGGAGAAGGCAGGAACGGGGTACTGAATGTGGATGATCAGCCATGATCACATTGAATGGCGGTGCTGGATCGAAGGGGCAAATGGCCTACTCCTGCACCTATTGTCTATTGTCCTGGTGAAAGGCTGTTGGGAGAGAGGGGGATGGGGAGAGGGGGGGGTGGGGGAGGGGGGGTTCACCTATCCTTGGGCATGGGGGCTGCTGGCAACGTTGCAGGTATTGGGGACTTTGTTCTCTTGCTCACTCTTCCTCTGTGTTTGCAGGACGTGTCGTTTGAGGTGCGGGCCGGGGAGGTGACGGCCCTGGTGGGACCCTCGGGAGGGGGGAAGACCACCTGCGTCAGCCTCCTGCAACGTTTCTACGAGCCTCAGTCCGGCCACATCCTGCTGGACGGGCGGCCCATCAAGGAGTACGAGCACAAGTACTACCACAGCAAGGTCAGGGGCCACAGGGTCAGGGCACTGAAGGTCAGGGGGCAGTGAGGGTCAGGACACATGGGGGTTACACTGGGACACTGAGGGGTCAGTGGGGGGGTCAAAGGGCAGTGAAGGGGGGGATCAGTGGTCAATGAGGGGTGGGTCCGGACAGTGAGTGGGGGGGGGGGGGGTGAGTGGACAGTGTCTTGTGTAACACTCGTACACAATGTGCCATCTTGTGACGTGAAGACATTCAGTGCCTCTGTGTGACACATTTACGCACTCAGAGCCAACATGTGACATGTGTACACACTGTACCCCCATATGATACGTGTACACACAGTGTCCCATGAGATGTGTACACAGTGTGCCCCCATGTGATACATGTACACAGTACGCCCATGTGACAAGTGTACACTCGGTGCCACCCTATGTGTGACACATGTAGTGTGCCCGTGTGACGTGTACACTCAATGCCACCCTCCATGTGACATGTGTACACAATGTGCCCCCATACGACACGTCTACACTCTATCTAAATGGCATCAAGTTGGGAAAAGGAGAAGCACAACGGGATCTGGGGGTCCTTGTTCATCAGTCTATGAAAGTAAGCATGCAGGTACAGCAAGCAGTGAAGAAAGCGAATGGCATATTGGCCTTTATAAAAAGAGGAATCGAATATAGGAGCAAAGAGGTCCTTCTGCAGTTGTACAGAGCCCTAGTGAGACCACACCTAGAGTATTGTGTGCAGTTTTGGTCCCCTAATTTGAGGAAGGACTTTCTTGCTATTGAGGGAATGCAGCGTAGGTTCACAAGGTTAATTCCCGGGATGGCGGGATAGTCATATGCTGAGAATGGAGCAGCTGGGCTTGTACACTCTGGAGTTTAGAAGGATGAGAAGGTATCTCATTGAAACATATAAGATTGTTAGGGGCTTGGACACGCTAGAGGCAGGAAACATGTTCCCGATGTTGGGGGAGTCCAGATCTAGGGGCCACAGTTTAAGAATAAGGAGTAAGCCATTTAGAACGGAGATGAGGAAACATTTTATCTCACAGAGAGTGGTGAGTCTGTGGAATTCTCTGCCTCAGTGGGCGGTGGAGGCAGGTTCTCGGGATGCTTTCAAGAGAGAGCTAGATAGGGCTCTTAAAAATAGCGGAGTCAGGGGATATGGGGAGAAGGCAGGAACGGGGTACTGATTGGGGATGATCAGCCATGATCACATTGAATGGCGATGATGGCTCGAAGGGCCAAATGGCCTACTCCTGCACCTATTGTCTATTGTCGATGCCATGCCTTGTGTGACACATTTACACAGTGTGCCCCCATTCTACACGTGTACACTCAGTGCCCCCATGCTACACGTGTACACTCAGTGCCCCCATGTGACACGTGTATACAGTGGGCCCCCATGTGACACGTGTACACTCAGTGCCCCCATGCTACACGTGTACACTCAGTGCCACCCCCGTATGCCACGTGTACACTGTGCCCATGTGGTACCAGCTCCCTGAGGCAGCTGCTGTCTCTTCTCCACAGGTGGCGCTCGTGGGTCAGGAGCCGACACTTTTTGCCCTATCGGTGCGGGACAACATCCGCTACGGGCTGGATCACTGCCCGCAGGCAGACGTGGCAGCTGCTGCCCAGAGTGCCAGCGCACGGGACTTCATCGAGAGGATGGACCAGGGCTTCGACACAGGTACAGTCGCAGTGCTCCGGGTAGAGGGGGCAGGCACACTGGGGCACCACAGTGGCAGGTGGAGTCAGTAATCTAGATCACCAGGGTCTGATCACTATACTAGTGTGGGAGTCACTATAGGCTTAGTGTGCGATCGCTGTAGTGATAGTGTGCAGTTCACTGGAGTCTGATCACTCTACTAGTGTGGGAGTCACCAGGGTCTGATCACTACAGTCCTAGTGTGCAGTTCACCAGGATCTGATTACTATACTAGTGTGGGCATCACTAGGGTGTGATCACTATCGTGCCAGTGTGGGAGTCACTAGTGTGTGATCACTATAGTGCCAGTGTTGGCATCACCAGGGTGAGATCACTATAGTGCCAGTGTTGGAGTCACTAGGGTGTGATCACTATAGTGCCAGTGTGGGCATTACTAGGGTGTGATCACTATAGTGCCAGTGTTGGCATCACCAGGGTGAGATCACTATAGTGCCAGTGTGGGCATTACTAGGGTGTGATCACTATAGTGCCAGTGTGGGAGTCACTAGGGTGTGATCACTATAGTGCCAGTGTGGGAGTCACTAGTGTGTGATCACTATAGTGCCAGTGTGGGCATCACCAGGGTCCTGTGCTCTAGGGATGGTGCCGTCTCTGCTGTGACACAGCAGTTGCATGGTTTGCGCGTCGTGTGACCTCGAGGTCTGTGGCACGCTCACCGTCCACGGGAACGCGCTCTTTCTTTTGTCCTTAACAAGGACTTGATTCAGTATTTGCAATTTACAGTGTAGCAGAAGTTACGAAGACTTTCAGTAGTCGCTTTACATCAGGCAATCATTATAATACAATAGTGCCATCTTTATCTATAATGCACTCAACCCCCCGCGGTGACCAGCGTTTATGGATATTTGTACAGGGGCTGCAACCTCTCACACTCCATATACACGTGGAACACAGTCTCTTCCTCACCACAGAAGTTACAGGCGGCTGGTGAGTCCCTCAACTAAGTCAAATATTTATTACACACCACAGCCCTGTGCAACACTCTCCGCCCCAGGTCCCCGATGTAAAGGGGAAGGACACCCTTATCCCAAATAGATAGAAACATAGAAATATAGAAATATAGAAACTAGGTGCAGGAGGAGGCCATTCGGCCCTTCGAGCCAGCTCTGCCATACATTGTGATCATGGCTGATTGTCCCCTATCAATAACCCGTGCTTGCCTTCTCCCTGTATCCCTTGACTCCACTAGCCTCTAACTCTCTCTTAAATCTATCCAGTGACTTGGCCTCCACTGCCCTCTGTGGCAGGGAATTCCATAAATTCACAACTCTCTGGGTGAAAAAGTTTTTTCTCACTGCAGTCTTAAATGACCTCCCCTTTATTCTAAGACTGTGGCCCCTGGTTCTGGACTCGCCCAAAATTGGGAACATTTTTCTGGCATCTAGCTTGTCCAGTCCTTTTAAAACTTTATATGTCTCTATAAGATACCCCCTCATCCTTCTAAACTCCAGTGAATACAAGCCTAGTCTTTTCAATCTTTCCTCATATGACAGTCCCGCCATCCCAGGGATCGATCTCGTGAACCTACGCTGCACTGCCTCAATCACAAGGATGTCCTTCCTCAAATTAGGAGACCAAAACTGTACACAATGCTCTAGATGTGGTCTCACCAGAGCCCTATACAACTGCAGAAGAACCTCTTTACTCCTATACTGAAATCCTCTTGTTATGAATAGATAGACCTCCACTGTGGATCGCGCTCTGTGTGTGTGTCAGCTTTCTGTCCATGAGGACACTTGCTGTGGTGTTAGTAACGGTGTCTCTCCGTTGAGCAGATGTGGGTGAGGCCGGCGGACAGATCTCGGCGGGACAGAAGCAGCGGATCGCCATCGCCCGCGCCCTGGTCCGGCAGCCGCGGATTCTGGTCCTGGACGAGGCCACCAGCTCATTGGACACACACACCGAGCTATCGGTGAGCAGCTGCCGCCTGCCCATAGCGTGCCGCGCCGTCACCGTGTGCACGTCAATGTGGGCTGAGCTCTGGGGAACGAACGCTCACTGTCAGCTCAGACAGTAGGTGCAGGAGTAGGCCGTTCAGCCCTTTGAGCCAGCACTGCCGTTCAATGTGATCATGGCTGATCATCCACAATCAGTACCCCGTTCCTGCCTTCTCCCCATATCCCCTGACTCCACTATTTTTAAGAGCCCTATCTAGCTCTCCCTTGAACGCATCCAGAGAACCTGCCTCCACCGCCCTCTGAGGCAGAGAATTCCACAGACTCACCACTCTCTGTGAGAAAAAGTGTTTCCTCGTCTCCGTTCTAAATGGCTTACTACTTATTCTTAAACTGTGACCCCTGGTTCTGGACTCCCCCAACATCGGGAACATGTTTCCTTCCTCTAGCGTGTCCAAGCCCTTAATAATATTATATGTTTCAATTAGATACCCTCTCATCCTTCTAAACTCCAGAGTGTACAAGCCCAGCTGCTCCATTCTCTCAGCATATGATAGTCCCGCCATCTCAGGAATTAACCTTGTAAACCTACGCTGCACTCCCTCAATAGCAAGAATGTCCTTCCTCAAATTAGGGGACCAAAACTGTACACAATACTCCAGGTGTGGTCTCACTACAACTGCAGAAGGACCTCTTTGCTCCTCTTCGATTCCTCGTGTTATAAAGGCCAACATGCCATTCGCTTTCTTCACTGCCTGCTGTACCTACATGCTTAGTTTCATAGACTGATGTACAAGGACTCCCCGATCCCGTTGTACTTCCCCTTTTCCCAACTTGACGCCATTTAGACAGTCACGCTGTTGTCTCATCTACGTGCCCCACTCACCCTCATCCACCTCTACCCCATCCTCCTCCACACCTACCCCCACCCACCTGCGCCTCCTCCCCACCCACCACTACCCAACCCCAGACATCGCCCCCAACCCTTCTCCTGTCCCCACCCGTGCACCCCCCCCCCCATTCACCTGCTGCCCACGCACCATTACCCAGCCACATACCACCCTCAACCATTCCCCACCCGCTCCCCCCCCCCCCACCCCTCATCCATCTCTACCCCATGCACCGCCACCCACCTGCTCTGCCTCCCCCTCCCACCACTACCATTTAGGGGGTAGTGATCTCAACATAGTTATTAGGTTTGTTTGGATAGTTTTACTTGTCATAGAGTGATACAACATGGAAACAGGCTCTTCAACCCAACTTGTCCACGCTGGGACCTCATTGAATCGTACAGAATAATGAAAGGTTTGGATAGAGTGGATGTGGAGAGGATGTTTCCACTAGTGGGAGAGTCTAGGACTAGAGGCTATAGCCTCAGAATTAAAGGATGTTCTTTTAGGAATGGGATGAGGAGGAATTTCTTTAGTCAGGGGGCGGTAATTCTGTGGAATTCTATGCCACACGAAGCTGTGGAGGACATGTCAGTGGATATATTTGGCTGAGATACATAGATTCTTGATTAGTATGAATCACAGAGGTTATGGGGAGAAGGTGGGAGAATATGGTGAGGAGAGAAAGATATATCAGCCATGAATGAATGGCGGTGTAGACTTGATGGGCAGAATGGCCTAATCCTGCTCCTATCACATGAACTTTTGAACATATCCCAGCGACACTCATCCCACCTGCCAGCGTTTGGTAAATATCCCACCAAACCCGACCTTCCCATGTACCTGTCTATCTGTTTCTTAAACGTTGGGATAGTCCCTGCCAAAACTACCTCCTCTGGCAGCTCGTTCCATGCACCCACCACCCTTTGTGTGAAAAATCTAGCCCGCTGGCTCCTATCTCCCCCTTCATCTTAAACCTAAATCCTCTGATCCTCGCTTTACCTACTCTGGGGAAGAGACTCTGTGCATCTACCCGATCTGTTCCTCTCATGATTTTATACATAAAAGATCACCTCAACCTTCTGTGCTCTAAGGAATAGAGTCCCAGCCTACTCAACCTCTCCCTATAGCTCGGACCCTCAAGTCCTGGCAAATTTCTCGTAAATCTTCTCTGTACCCTTTCCAGCTTAACAACATATTTCCTATAACATGCTGCCCGGAACTGAACACAATACTCTAAATGTGGCCCCACCAATGTCTTATACAACTGCAACATGACTTGCCAACGTCTATATTCAATACTCTGACTGATGAAGGCCAATGTGCCAAATGCCTTTTTGACCACCCTATCTACCTGCGAAACCACCTTCAAGGAACCATGCAACTGCAATCCTAGATCCCTCTGCTCTTCAACACTGCCTAGAGCCCTACCATTCACCGTGTAGGTCCTGCCCATGCTAGACTTCCCAAAATCCAACACCTCACATTTCTCTGTTATACTTACTATATTTACTAAGTTTTAGTTATTAACTTAATGTTTCCATAGCCCCATTCCCACATTGACCTTTCTGTACTGGGCCTGCTCCATTGCCAGAGTGAGGCCACACACAAACTGGAGGAACAGCATCTCGTATCTTGGGTAGCTTACAACCCAATGGTAACCTCGAGCAAACACCCCCCTCCCTCCCCCTCATTTCTGCCCCAAACCTTCCCCCTTTCTCCCCTCCCCAATGCACCCCCTATTTCTCTCCACCCTCTCCATTAACATTCCTTCCTCCAGCTTCATAATTCACAACTCTTCAATCCTCTTGTCTCACACCTTCTGCTTTAACCTCTGCCCTTTATGATAACCATCCAACTATCAAAAAAAACATGGGCTTTGTTCACTTGTTACCTGCAACGCTTTGTCCTATCGCCTCCTCTCTTCTAACTTTCTTCCCCACCCCCCACAGACTGAAGAAGGGAGCCAACCCAAAACATCGCCCATCCATGTTCTCTTGATGCTGCCTGACCTGCTGAGTTACTCAGCACTTTGTGTCCTATTTTAAAATCCCGCATCTGCTTTTCCTTGATTTCTTCGTCAGTATTAAGATTGTTTTGAATAGGCAGAATGCTGGACTTTACAGGAAGATAATAATTAGAGCGAGGCTAACAATGGAAATAGGCGGAAACTGGGAAGGGGGCTTTTCAAAAAAAAAAAATTTTTTTGTTATACAAATACTTTTATTTTGTTAACATACTGAGTATTAGCACAATCAAATGCAGTTGTAATTCAGTAGATTCACATCAAACATGTAAGAGTTGTTTAAAGGCCAGTTGTCCACCTGCTTCCCCCCCCCCCCCCCCCCCCCCCCCCGCCGCCCACAAACCCCCCGCTCTTTCCCCCACCAACCCCAATCCCGCTGCCCAGCGCGACAGTGTCTACCAAAGATTATAGAGGATCTGCTATAAGATCTTTGGTGTCTCCCAGCGGCCGGGGCGATGTGAGCCGGCGCCGGTCGGGTGTGGGATTTGCGCGGGCGGGCGGGTGGGGTTGGGGTGGCCGCGGGTATGGGTCAGGCAGGCTCTGACTAAACTCCGCTTCCCCGCAGATCCAGCAGGCCCTGGCCCGTGAGCCGGCGGCCGCAGCGTTGGTGATCGCCCATCGGCTGAAGACAGTGCAGCGGGCGGACAGGATCGTGGTGTTGGAGGGCGGCCGTGTGGTGGAACGGGGCACTCACTCTCAGCTGATGGAGCTCGGCGGCTGCTACTCCCGCATGGTGCTGCGGCAGTTCACCAATGGAGAGCAGGGAGCGGCCGGGGGAGAGTAGGGGTCGGGACACGGGGAGAGAGAGTGAGGGTGGGGAGACAGAGAGGGGAGGGAGAAGGGGGGCAATGAGGGAGGTAGAGAATGAGTGGGGCGGGGAAACAAGGAGGGACAGGATGGGGAGTTGTAATGGAAGGGAGGGAGTGAAGAGGGAGATGAGGGACATGGAGTGTGAGGGAGAAGGAGAGAGATGTTGACAGTGCAGACCAGGGAGAGAGGGAGGGTAGTGAGCCAGCGAGGGGAGTGAATTAGATGAGGGCGGGGAAGTTAGTGGTTTTTGCAGATAGTGAAGATGGGTGTGAACGATTGCAGCAGGATCTGCATTGATTGGCTGAGGAATGGTTGATGAAATTTATTGCAGAGAAGTGTGATTTGTTGCATTTTGGGACGTCGAACAAGGGCAGGACCTACACGGTAAATGGTAGGCCTCTGGGTAGTGTTGTAGAGCAGAGGGATCTAGTAGTACAAGTGCATTGTTCTATGAAGGTCGAGTCGCAGGTAGATCAGGTGGTCAAAAAGGCACATTGGCCTTCATCAGTCAGAGTATTGAGTATAGAAGTTGGGAGGTTATGTTGCAATTGTATAAGACGTTGGTGAGACCGCATTTAGAATATTGTGTTCAGTTCTGGGCACCACGTTATAGGAAAGGTGCTGTCAAGCTTGAAAGGGTTCAGAAAATATTTATGTGTATGTTGCCAGGACTAGAGGGTGTGAGCTACTGGGAGAGGTTGAATAGGCTGGGTCTCTATTCCATGGAGTGTAGGAGGATGAGGGGAGATCTTATAGAGGTGTACAAAATCATGAGAGGAATAGATCGGGTAGATGCACAGAGTCTTTTACTCAGAGTAGGGGAATCGAGGATCAGATAGGTTCAAGGTGAAGGGGAAAAGATTTAATAGGAATCTGAGAAGTAACTTTTTCTCACAGAGGGATGTGGATGTATAGAACATGCTGCCAGAGGAAGTAATTGAGGCTGGGACTATCCCATCGTATAAGAAACAGTTGGACAGGTACATGGATAGGACAGGTTTGGAGAGTTATGGACCAAGTGGGGCTAGGGTAGCAGGGACATTGTTGGCCGGAATGGGCGAGTTGGGCCGAAGGGCCTGTTTCCACACTATTAATCTATGACTATGACTATTGAGTGAGGGGGGGGGGGGGGTAGAGAGGGTGGGGATTGGGGGGGGGGCATGGAGGGGGAGGGGATAGTGAGGAGGGGGAGGGGTGGAAAGCGAGTGAATGGACGGAAGCAGTTGGGAAAGTGAGTGGAGTGTGGTGTGTGTGGGGAGGGGGGGGGAGTGAGTGTGGGGAAGGGATGGGGTGAGGGTGTGGGGGGGGAAGGGGGAGTGAGTGTGGGGAGGGAGGTGGTGAGTGTGGGGAAGGGATGGGATGAGGATGTGGGGAGGGAGGGGGTGAGTGTGGGGAAGGGATGGGGTGGGAAGAGGGTTGTGCGTCCGCCAGTGCAGGGTCTGGGCGCCCCAGTTTTCAGCGCCCGCTTCTAGTTTAATTCCACTTCAGTGCAATAAACGAGATTTTCACTTATACTGGTTTCTGTTCCAGCTCATTTGTTGACTCTCACAGTGATCAGAGGGCATCCATCTGTAGGTCTCTCTCCCTCCCTCTTTCTCTCCCCCCCCCCCCCCCCCCCCCCCCCTCTCTATCTTTCACTTCCTCCCTTTCTCTGTGTCTGTTCACGCTCCCTCCATCCCTGACTCGCCATCTCTCTCTCTCTCCCCTCCACTGTAACCCACTCCCACCGCCAGGCAGCGGTCACCCCCGCCCCTCGCTGAGCGGGTCAGCCCGGAGCTGGGCGGTTTGGTGCGGGGAGGCTCATTGGCCGAGGCTGCTGCCGGCGCCAGAATCCCTCCACCCCATATATACCGAATGCTACGATCTGGACTCAGCTAGTCGAGCAGCATCTGTGTGTGTGTGTAGGGAGGGGGGGGGGGGGGGAGACACTCCGGGGATGGTTTGTGCCGAGACACAACAGCGGGACTGGGAATGCGGAAAAAGTCACCGTGTGCTGGAGTAACTCAGCGGATCAGGCGGCATCTGTGGAGAAGGTGGATCGGCGACCTTTCAAGTCGGGCCACTTATTCAGACTGATTGTGATGTTGATGGTGATGGGGGGGGGGGGGGGGGGGGGGGGTGTAAGAGGGGAAGGGCTGGACAAAGTCTGGTGAATGATGGGGTGAAAGGGATGATCCTCGATTCTGGTGAATGATAGGTGAGTACCGGGGAGGCAGATTTTTTTGATTGGCAAATGGTTGGATAAATGTCAAAGATGAAAGTGTGAGATATGAAATGGAAAATAGGTGCAGGAAGAGGCCATTCGGCCCTTCCTCAGTCACTCCAGCATTAAGTGTCTTGATTTGTAAACCAGCATCTGCAGTTCCTCGTGTCTCGGGGGTTGTACGTTCTCCCCGTGATATCCCCAGGTTTTCTCCCGGATATCGGTTTCCTCCCACACTCCAAAGATGTGTGGGTTTGTATGTTAATTGGTTTGGTAAAATTGTAAATTTTCCATTGTGTGATCGCAGCGATACCGTGCGATACTCTAGTCCAATCTAAAGGCCCTGTCCCACTTACGTGTCCATGGCATGAAAATTACGCGAGCTCGTGGTCGCGGTGAGGCGCATGGGCATCGTGTGGCCGCGCGGGGCCGGTCCCACCGAGAAGCGCGGAGGCGTATGGAGTTGTGCGCGGTATCGCGCGGGGCTCCGAAATTTTGTAGTGAACGAAAACTTTGCGCACCAACGGCCTGTCGTGGATCTGACGGCCAAAGTGGAACAGGCCCAAGACCCTGGCGCGACGCAAGTCTCACCTCCAACAGCAGCAGAAGCAGGCAAACGATGGCCGAGCTCAGCCTGGGGCTCACGGCCGTTGCCGTCCGGATCCATATAACCATATAACAATTACAGCACGGAAACAGGCCATCTCGGCCCTACAAGTCCGTACCGAACAATTATTTCCCCCTAGTCCCATCTACCTGCACTCAGACCATAACCCTCCATTCCTTTCCCATCCATATACCTATCCAATTTATTTATAAATGATAAAATCGAACCTGCCTCCACCACTTCCACTGGGAGCTCATTCCACACAGCTACAACTCTCCGAGTAAAGAAGTTCCCCCTCATGTTACCCCTAAACGTCTGTCCCTTAATTCTGAAGTCATGTCCTCTTGTTTGAATCTTCCCTACTTTCAATGAGAAAAGCTTGTCCACGTCAACTCTGTCTATCCCTCTCATCACTTTAAAGACCTCTATCAAGTCCCCCCCTTAACCTTCTGTTCTCCAGAGAATAAAGACCTAACTTATTCAACCTTTCTCTGTAACTTAGTTGCTGAAACCCAGGCAACATTCTAGTAAATCTCCTCTGCACTCTCTCTATTTTGTTGACATCCTTCCTATAATTGGGCGACCAAAATTGTACACCATACTCCAGAATTGGTCTCACCAATGCCTTGTACAATTTTAACATTACATCCCAACTTCTATACTCAATGCTCTGATTTATAAAGGCTAGCATACTAAAAGCTTTCTTTACCACCCTATCGACAAGAGATTCCACATTCAGGGAACTATGCACAGTTATTCCTAGATCCCTCTGTTCAACTGCATTCCTCAATTCGCTACCATTTACCATGTACGTCCTATTTTCATTTGTCCTGCCAAGATGTAGCACCTCACACTTATCAGCATTCAACTCCATCTGCCATCTTTCAGCCCATTCTTCCAAATGGCCTAATTCTCTCGGTAGACTTTGGAAATCTACTTCATTATCGACAACACCACCTATCTTAGTATCATTTGCATACTTACTAATCCAATTTACCACACCTTCATCCAGATCATTGATGTACATGACAAACAACAGTGGACCCAACACAGATCCCTGAGGCACCCCACTAGTCACCTGCCTCCAACCTGTCAAACAGCCATCCACCATTACTCTCTGGCGTCTCCCATTCAGCCACTTTTGAATCCATCTTGCTACTCCTGCATTTATACCCACCAATTGAACCTTCTTAACCAACCTTCCATGAGGAACCTTGTCAAAGGCCTTACTGAAGTCCATATATACAACATCCACTGCTTTACCCTCATCAATTTCCCTGGTAACCTCTTCAAAAAATTCAAGAAGATTAGTCAAACATGACCTTCCAGGCACAAATCCATGTTGACTGTTTCTAATTCCCGTTTCTAATGACATTTGAAATATTTCTGTCATAGCCCCTGCTATTTCTACACTAACCTCCCTCAATGTCCTAGGGAATACCCTGTCGGGACCTGGAGACTTATCCACTTTTATATTTTTCAAAAGTGTCAGTACTTCTTTTTCTTTGAATCTCATAGTATCCATAGCTACTCTACTTGTTTCCCTTACCTCACATAATTCAATATAATGAATACCGAAGAAAAGAAAATCTCTTTTGGCTCTGCAGATAGCTGTCCACTGTCTCTCTAATGGACCAATTTTATGCCTCGTTATCCTTTTGCTATTAATATAGCTGTAGAAACCCTTTGGATTTACTTTCACCTTACTTGCCAAAGCAACCTCATATCTTCTTTTAGCTTTTCTAATTTCTTTCTTAAGATTCTTTTTACATTCTTTATACTCTTCAAGCACCTCATTCACTCCATGCTGCCTATAATTGTTTGTAGATCTCTCTCTTTTTCCAAACCAAGTGTCCAATTTCCCTTGAAAACCATGGCTCTTTCCAATATTTACTATTTCCTTTCAACCGAACAGGGACATAAAGATTCTGTACTCTTAAAATTTCCCCTTTAAATGTCCTCCATTTCTCTTCTACATCCTTCCCATAAAACAAAATCCGCCCCCACTTCTACTCCCATAGCAGAGGCAAGAAAATTGAAGATAGACACAAAATGCAGGTGTAACTCAGCGGGACCGGCAGCATCTCTGGAGAGAAACAATGGGTGACATTTCGGGCTAAAACCCTTCTTTTCAGACTGAAGAATACTCACTGCAAGGTATGTGACTGTCAATACATCGAGCCTTGTAATGCCAGGGCAGTTTCCGGGTCCAGGCAGCGTGAGTCTGGGCTCGGGCCGAGATCTCCGCCGCTGGGAGCTCTGGTTTAGACAATAGGTGCAAGAGTAGGCCATTTGGCCCTTCAGAATCAGAATCAGAATGCTTTATTGTCATTGCATGTGTCACATACAACGAGATTACTGTGTCTCTCCATTTAAAAGAACTTCAAACATTCACATACTCATACTTTTTACACTCCCTCCCTCCCCAAACCCACCCATGGATTCACATTTACATAAATTAACACTGTCTCCCACCTCCCCTCCTTCCCCATAACCCGCTCCCGAGACAGAGTTCAGTTCCAAGATTGCTGATGGGTAAAAGCTGTTCTTGAGTCTGGCAGTGCGTGACTTTAGCGACCTGTACCTTTTTCCTGAGGGCAGCAGTGTGAAAAGGTGGTGACAAGGATTTGTAATGTCTTTCACGATATTACAGGTCCTGCTGCGGCATCTGGAGTGGTAAATGTCCTCCAGAGGGGGCAGGGGGAGTCCAATGATACCCTGGGCAGTTTTTATCACCCTCTGGAGAGCTGCTCCGTCAGCTGCTGAACAGTTCCCAAACCAGGCAGTTATGCAGTAAGTCAGTATGCTTTCTACCGAACAGCGGTAGAAAGACTCCAGCAGTTTAGCAGACAGATGGGCCTTCCTCAGTATTCTGAGGAAGTAAAGTCTCTGTTGCGCCTTTTTTACAACTACAGCAGAGTTCACAGACCATTTAAGATCCTCACTGATGTTGATCCCCAGAAATTTAAAACTAGGCACCCTCTCCACCTCCTTGCCCCCTGTCTCCAGTGGCCTGAGCTCCGCTCTATGTCGCCTGAAATCACTGATGATCTCCTTTGTCTTTTTAGTGTTCAGAGAGAGATTGTTGTGAGCACACCACTCAGAAAGTCTGTGCACCTCCTCTCTATAGGCGACCTCGTACCCATTTGAAATGAGCCCCACCACGGTTGTATCGTCAGCAAATTTTATGATCCTATTTGCGGGGTGATGGGGAAAGCAGTCATGTGTGTATAGGGCGTAGAGGAGCGGACTGAGCACACAGCCCTGCGGTGCTCCTGTGCTGAGGGTCAGGGATGTCGAGGTGTAGGGTCCAAGTCTCACCGTCTGTGGGCGTTCACTGAGAAAGTCCAATATCCACCGACACAGTTGACTGCTGAGGCCAAGGTCTAGCATTTTTGTGATCAGCTTGCTGGGTATGATTGTATTAAAAGCTGAGCTGTAATCAACAAAAAGCATCCTGACATATGACCCCTTCTCCTCTAGGTGTTGTAGTGCAGCATGGAGGACAGTGTTTATGGCATCCTCTGTAGATCTATTAGCCCTATATGCATACTGGTGTGGGTCGAGTGAGGGGGGGAGAGATAATTTAAGGTGACCTAGGACCAGCCTTTCAAAGCACTTGGAGACTACAGATGCAAGAGCAACGGGCCTGTAGTCATTGAGGGAGTTGATGTTTGTCTGCTTGGGCACCGGGATGATAGTGGTGGTTTTCAGGCACACTGGCACGGAGGAGTGTGCTAGGGAAAGGTTAAAAATGTCTGTGAATACCCCAGCCAGCTGGTGAGCGCAGTCCCGAAGCACCCTGCCTGGGATCTCATCCGGGCCAGCATCCTTACTAGCATTAACAGTTCTCAGGGCCGGCTTTACCTCCTCTAACTGGAGGGTAAGTGGCTGGTCAGCAGGGTCCAGTTGGAGAGAGGTTCTTTCATTCGGACCTCTCTCGAAACGGGCAAAAAAGCTTCGAGCCAGCACCACCATTCAATGTGATCATGGCGGATCAACCCCAATCAGTACCCTGTTCCTGCCTTTTCCCCATACCCCCTGACTCCACTATTTTAAAGAGCCCTGTCTAGCTCTCACTTGAAAGCATCCAGAGAACCTGCCTCCACTGCCCTCTGAGGCAGAGAATTCCACAGACTCACCACTCTCTGTGAGAAAAAATGTTTCCTCGTCTCCGTTTTAAATGGCTTACGCCTTATTCTTAAACTGTGGCCCCTGGTTCTGGACTCACCCAACATTGGGAACATGTTTCCTGCCTCTAGAGTGTCCAAACCCTTAACAATCTTATATGTTTCAATGAGATGCCCTCTCATCTTTCTAAACTCCAGAGTGTACAAACTCCAGAATGCTCCATTCTCTCAGCCATCCCGGGTATTAACCTTGTAAACCAACCTGCACTCCCTCAATAGCAAGAATGTCCTTCCTCAAATTAGGGGACCAAAACTGTACACAATACTCCAGGTGTGGTCTCACCATAACATATAACCATATAACAATTACAGCATGGAAACAGGCCATCTCGGCCCTTCTAGTCCGTGCCGAACACGTATTCTCCCCTAGTCCCATCTACCTGCACTCAGACCATAACCCTCCATTCCTTTCCCGTCCAAATAACTATCCAATTTATTTTTAAATGATAAAATTGAACCTGCCTCCACCACCTTCACTGGAAGCTCATTCCACACAGCTACCACTCTCTGAGTAAAGAAGTTCCCCCTCATGTTACCCGTAAACTTCTGTCCCTTAATTCTGAAGTCATGTCCTCTTGTTTGAAACTTCCCTACTCTCACTGGGAAAAGCTTATCCACGTCAACTCTGTCTATCCCTCTCATCATTTTAAAGACCTCTATCAAGTCCCCCCTTAACCTTCTGCGCTCCAAAGAATAAAGACCTAACTTGTTCAACCTTTCTCTGTAACACTAGTTGCTGAAACCCAGGCAACATTCTAGTAAATCTCCTCTGTACTCTCTCTATTTTGTTGACATCCTTCCTATAAATAGGGTTCCGTACAACTGCAGAAGAACCTCTTTGCTCCTATATTCGATTACTCTTGTTATAAAGGCCAATATGCCATTTGCTTTCTTCACTGCCTGCTGTACCTGCATGCTTACTTTCATAGACTGATGTACAAGGACCCCCAGATCCCGTTGTGCATCCCCTTTTCCCAACTTGACGCCATTTAGATAGTAAACTGCCTTCCTGTTTTTGCTACCAAAGTGAATAACCTCACATTTATCCACATTAAACTTCATCTGCCATGCATCTGCCCACTCCCCCAACCAGTCCAAGTCACCCTGCATTCTCATAGCATCCTCCTCACAGTTCACACTGCCACCCAGCTTTGTGTCATCTGCAAATTTGCTAATGTTACTTTGAATCCCTTCATCCAAATGGTCCCAATGGTGTATAATTGATAAAGTTGGCGATATATTAATTTGATGACTGTTTGTAAACTGCCAATACAGGCAGCCTTTGATTGTGTTAATAATCTGTATGTTTGTTTTCTGAATAAAAGTACTTGTAAAAAATGGAGTCAATAAACACGGACATCTGTACAACAAACCCCTGAGATTCCCACGCACCGACCCGAGTCCCGGTTCAGCCCTCACCGGAGCGGCGCTGCAGGTGTTGCCCGGTCATGACTCCCGGCACCGCTGGTCGCCCCCCCCCCCCCCCCCCCCCCCCCCCGTGTCACCAGTAGTGCCGGCTAAAGCCGCCGATCTAGTTGCCGGGGGATGGGTGTCCGGTTGCTGGGTGTCTGGTCGCCTGGGCGTCATGCAGGTGTCTGACTATCTGGCTCTGAGCCCAGCAGCAACGACCCAACCAGGACATCTTCAGCCCTACGGTCTACACGCAGGGTGTCCAAAGATGAGGATGGTGGGTGCGGGATGCATCCAGAAGACAAGGTGCAGCCCCTTTAGTAGCAATGTTACAACATTTTGAGATTTTAAAAATCAAGTCTGCAATTTATTTCATCAGACAAAGCATAAAAAGATTAATTTGACACCTAATTCACTTTCATATCTTCAGTATTAAAAAAGTGATGGCCATTTTCATACTCGGAAATTAGCATCTTGTTCCCTATTGCTTTTCTATTGACTTAACACAAAAGCTGCGAACAAGGACAGTCAAAAGCTCATAACTTTCTTAAAAATTAAGGGAACTTAATGACATTTTCAGTTATTATTGAAGCATTCTGAAACAAATATAAAACATCTTACTTGGATGACCTGAACGCATATAATTAATTAATTACCCAATTGTAGCTAATTACAAAATTGACCGTTGTGACGGAAATAGTAATAAACACCCAGATTGCTTTGAAAATTCAAAAATGTGATATTCTCAAGATCAGCACTTTGATATTATTGTATTACATGCTGTAAGTCCGTAACAGATAGGTAAATAAATTACAATTTCTGGCAGTAGACCAAGTCTTTATGGAGAAGATCAGTTGCTAGCTGGTACAGTGGCATATCATAATCAGTAGCATCATCATACTCCTCAACTTTTCAATTTTGGCATTGTAAACTACATGTTTTTGCTCTTCAAACCACACATGACATGTCTTTCTGCCCACTACTTTCCCATTAAGAATGTCCTGTAGATTACATTTCTTAAGAAAGGGATATATTTTTTTAATAGCCTACGTATCCAAATAACAAACTAATCCCATTCACACAAGAATTCACAATATAACATGATTTTTAAATCTCACTGTCATCTATTTATATCCCAGATGGAAGGAATTTAATGTTTAATTCCCATAAAATAATCTAGAAACATCCACCCAAAATATAATCGAATTATTGTTTTTTGCACAATACATGTCTCAAACTTGTGAATATTTAGTTTCAAAATAATGATCATGGAGAGAGAATGACACACAATATAGACAATTTAGACGGCTTATCTCCAAAAAAATGGGTATTTTAATCATCTTGCTTCTGGAATGCGATCGATTGGAACTTTGCATTTGCGGTGAATTTGAACCCCATATCGGCAGGAAAAACACAGCCGGTTCGTATGGTGCCCAAATCACATTTTCGCTTATAGAGGATTGATTAAAGTCATCTCAAGAAGCAAGTTTATATGTAAAATACATGACTTACACCGTGTTTTGTCCCGTACTTGAGATCCGTCACATTGTAGGCGTTGAGGGCGTTCGAAGTCGCTTTTTATTTGAATCCAAATATTAAATTGTCCAGTGATTTAAAAAAAAAAATAGCGCGAACGGGAGGCGGGTCAATTTTTCTGCAGCAGCTGGCAGCCCGAGGAAATCCGCCTCCGACAGGCAGGAGAAAACGGCATTTTAATCCAGCCTCCCCCCAAAGGTGCGAAAGTCGCGAACATGGCCAGTTGCAGGACTGCAGCGTCGCTGAAGGTAAGTTTTGTAACATCGCTACCTTTAGATATTGGAACAGGGGCTGCAACCTCACACACTCCATGTAGACATGGAATACAGACTCTTCCAGCCTGCAAAAGTGGCCAGCATCTGGCCAGTCTGTGAACCGTGAAAGAAACGGGTTGCATGGGACACCTCGGTGCAGTACCCGCCACCCCCAGATCTCCGCCACTTTGTGTCTGGACGGTGGATGAGGGCGAGGAGGTGCGGGATGTGGTGGAAGACCCCGTACAGGAGTCTGCGTCTCGGAGGGAGATGAAGGGTGTCGAGGAAAGGCGTCTCGACTCGGTGCAGCGGAAGTGGCGTAGCGTGGGGGGGGGCAGAGGGGTGGTTGCCCCAGGCGCTAAATTTTTAGGGGCACAAAAAAATTGTTGGATAAAACTTTTTTATAAAATGGCAAAAAAGTTTGTTCTAAAGGCACAAAGGCAGCCTTCCCCTGAATTATTGTAATAAAATGTAAATTTTTTTGCCATTTTATAATTTTTTTTTATCCCACCATTTTAACCAACCAGCGATCTCCGCACACAAACTTGGGACAATTTACACTTATACCAAGCCAATTAGCCTACTGCTTACAAACCAGTACATCTTTGGAGTGTGGGAGGCAACCGAAGATCTCGGAGAAAACCCACGTGGTCATGGGGAGAACGTACAAACTCCATACAGACAGCACCCGTAGTCAGAATATATCTCAGCCATAATGTCTAAAAGAAAGGAATCTGGTGCCCAGGGCAGGAAAAGACAAAAAACAGAACAAGAACAGCTTGCTAAACTAACTGGAAGTCTTGACAGATTTATTGTGAACACTGCTGATAGCACCAGTGATGAAAGTACACCAGAATCTATGTCCAGATAATCCACTGCCTGTAAACTGTTCACTTTCTGCTGTAGAAGCAGAGACAGCTTTGCCTGAACATGCTTCAACATCTGGGCAGTCAAGTGCTCTTTCAGAGCATATTGATATGAAAGTTTTCACTGATATTGGTTATTGGCCAGAAAATGTAGATAAAACTTTGAAAAATGAACTTGTTAAGAGAGGGACGTCTGAACTACAGAATAAAGATGCATTTTTTCCAAGAGATAATAATGGCAGATCATTCTCTAAGGATTGGTTTTATATGAATTTAGATAATGGTGAGACAGTTTTAAGGAAATGGTTGCTGTATTCTCCGGTGAAATGTGCTGTATATTGCTTTCCTTGCATGCTTTTTCAAAAAAATAAAGGAAGAAGTTCTTTTGCACAGCCAGATGGATTTAAAACATGGAAAAAGCTAAACCCCAGAGTATTAGATCATGAAAAAAGTTGCCATCACGTCGAAGCATTTGAAAAGTGGAAAGAACTTGAAATGCGACTACAGAAATGTTGAAACAATCGATGCTGCTGTTCAGAGAGAACAACAGAAGTCATTTGAGAAATGGAAAGCTGTATTATCAAGAATTCTTGATTGTGTGCTGTAATTAGCCAGACAATCCTTACCCTTGTGTGGTCACTCAGAAGATCTAAGTGCAAGTGATAACTGTGGAAATGTCCTTGAAGTTTTCAAGTTACTTGCCAAATATGACCCAGTTGCTAATCAACATCTTCACAAAGTTCAACAAGCAGATGGCTATGTCGTGTCTTTCTCCACAGAGCCAAAATGAGTTCATCCAACTACTTGGTGATCACATCTGAAGAGATATCTTTCAAAGAATTTTAAAGGCCAAGTATTACTCTATCATGTTAGATAGTACACCAGATATTTCGCATAACGACCAAATGTCCCAAGTAATTCGGTATGTGCATATTGAAGATACAGAAGTCACAGTTGAGGAGTCCTTTATCGACTTCATTCAGTTACATGGGAAATCAGCTAATGAAATTACAGGACAAATTTGTGACAAGTTGCAAGCAGATGGTCTAAAGCTTGAGTACTGCTATGGACAAAGATATGATTATGCTGCAACTATGGCTGGCCACATACCTGGTGTTCAGAAACGTATTCTAGATGTAAACCCCAAAGCAGTGTTTGTGCCATGTAACAATCACTCACTTAATCTTGCTGGTGTACATGCAGCTAGTGTTGGAATAAAATCTGTGACTTTTTTTGGCACTGTGCAAAAAGTGCACACATTTTTCTCAAGCTCTACACACAGGTGGGATGTTCTTAAAGAACATGTGCCAGTTAATGTGAAGCGATCCTGTGACACAAGATGGAGTTCAAAGCATGAAGCTGTACACGTTCTTGCTGAGTACACTGAAAAAATAATAGAAGCTTTGGAAGTCTTGAGGGATGGATTAGAAGAAACCTCAGAAACCAAAGGAGATGCAGGCAGTTTGTTAGTTTGCATTATCACCTATCCTTTCTTTGCATTCCTTTATTTTTGGAGCCCAGTGCTTACCGAAGTGAATGACGCTCAGATATTTTACATGGTAAATGGTAGGGAATTGAAGAATGTAGGTGAACAGAGGGATCTGGGAATAACTGTGCACAGTTCCCTGAAAGTGGAATCTCATGTAGATAGGGTGGTAAAGAAAGCTTTTGGTGTGCTGGCCTTTATAAATCAGTGCATTGAGTATAGAAGTTGGGATGTAATGTTAAAATTGTACAAGGCATTGGTGAGGCCAATTCTGGAGTATGGTGTACAATTTTGGTCGCCTAATTATAGGAAGGATGTCAACAAAATAGAAAGAGTACAGAGGAGATTTACTAGAATGTTGCCTGGGTTTCAGCAACTAAGTTACAGAGAAAGGTTGAACAAGTTAGGGCTTTATTCTTTGGAGCGCAGAAGGTTAAGGGGGGACTTGATAGAGGTTTTTTAAATGATGAGAGGGATAGACAGAGTTGACGTGGAAAAGCTTTTCCCACTGAGAGTAGGGAAAATTCAAACAAGGGGACATGACTTGAGAATTAAGGGACTGAAGTTTAGGGGTAACATGAGGGGGAACTTCTTTACTCAGAGAGTGGTAGCTGTGTGGAATGAGCTTCCAGTGAAGGTGGTGGAGGCAGGTTCGTTTTTATCATTTAAAAATAAATTGGATAGTTATATGGATGGGAAAGGAATGGAGGGTTATGGTCTGAGCGCAGGTATATGGGACTAGGGGAGATTATGTGTTCGGCACGGACTAGAAGGGTCGAGATGGCCTGTTTCCGTGCTGTAATTGTTATATGGTTATATACCTACAACAAAGAGGACTTGGACTTGATCAATGTGTTCAAAAGCTAAAAGCATTGACTCTATTTTGTGAGGAAAAGCGTGATTCCCTAGTCACAGAGGCAGCTGAGAGAGCTATGCAGATATGCAATACATGTGATATTTCTACAGAAAGAAGAATTGGAAGACGAAAGAAGATGTCAGGTGAAAAAAGTAGTGATTCTGGCTTAAGTTTAATTCAGGAAACACGTCGGGAACAACTTGAGGCAGTAGATAAGCTAACAGCTGAAATTACAAAACATACAGTACAGATGAATACACTTCATGAGCTATTTGCTTTTCTGCAAATTCAAACATTGTTAGATGCAGAAAAAGATGACTTAATTGTTCGACACATTCAGCATTTATGTGTGAAATATTCAGACTTGAATGCTACAGCTATGACTGCTGAAGTACATCGTATTAGACGCCATATTGCTTTATTTAAAGAAGTTCATCCAGAAGAGAGCATTTCTACATGGACAGCTTTAGATTTGCTTTGCTGGATAATTAAGTGGAAGCTGCAAGAAAGTTTAACTAATATTGTTGTGGCACTGAGAAATGTTTTAACAATTACTGTGTCCAATGCTAGTTGTGAAAGGGGTTTCTCCAAATTAAAGTTAATAAAGACATATCAGCGATCAACAATGAGCCAGGAAAGATTAAGCAACCTTGCAATTTTGTCCATTGAGAGAAATTTTCATGTAAATATTGATAGTGTAATTGAAAAATTTGCAAGAATAAAATCCAGAAGATTTTAAATAAATGCAATATACTGACATGTCTAACATTTAATGTGTTCTGTTTCTCTATTATTCGAACACTTTGTAATACTTTTATTGGAACCTGTAAAATGTTGTTACAATTTTGAAATAAATATTAATGGCTGCAAAGAAGTAATTTTATTTTATAAATAAATAAATACATTTTATGCAAGTGCAATTATAATAACAAGTAACAAGTAGCCTTTATTGTCATTCAGACCTTGCGGTCTGAACGAAATGTTGTTGCCTTGCAGACCTACATATAGTAAAAATGACAAAACACACAATAAACACAAATATACATCCACCACAGTGAGTTCACCAGGCACCTCCTCACTGTGGTGGAAGGCAAAAGTCTTAAGTCTTTGTCTCATCCCTTCTTATTCTCCCTCTGCGCCGAGGCCGCTGCCGCTGTCCCAGCCGCCGCTGTCGTCCACTGGGCCCGCGGTCGGGTCGAGTGGCCGCTGCCGCTAGAACGTGCCCCAGCTCCGAGTTCTGGTCGCCGCTGCTCCAACTCCGAGGCCAAGCCGCCGCTGCCGCTGTCCCCGCTCCGATGCCATGTGGCCGCTGCCGCTGCCTCCGCGGCTCCGAGGCCAGGCCGCCGCTGCCGCTGCTCCAGCTCCGATGCCGTGTGGCCGCTGCCGCTGCCTCCGCCGCTCCGAGGCCAGGCCACCGCTGCCGCTGCCCCAGCTCCGAGGCCAGACCGCCGCTGCCGCTGCCCCAGCCGCTGCCGCCGCCGTCCCAGCCCCGATGCCGGGCGGCCGCTGCCGCTGCCCAGCTCCGAGTTCTGGTCACCGCAGCCCCAGCTCCGAGGCCGCCAGCTCCGCCATTAGGCCTCGGCGCAGGCGGAGACGGGGGATACGACAAAAGAAGTCGCATCCCCCAAAGGAAGAGACCAAAAACGTGTTTCCCCCCCACATACACAACATAATAAACCAAAAATCAACTAAACAGGACAAAAGAACAACACAAAAAAACAAAAAAAACAGACAGACTGCAGGCGAGCCGCAGCTGCTAAGGCAGCGCCGCCATCTTTTTGTTAGGTTGAGAAAATAAATACAAAACTTGGATTTATAACAGCTCATGGGCCATGGCTAGCCGCTAATGAGGAGGCGCAATATTTTAAACTGCCGCGGGCGCTCAAAGCCCACCCTACGCCATTGTACGGCGGGCGGACAATCCATCGGGTCGGAGCGCCGGGAGCATAAATGATCACAGACGTTGTAGTGGAAATGCGAACACTTTATTCAATAAACACCACACACTGTACAACAAACCCACCAGATTCCCACGCTCTGACCTGAGTCCCCGTTCAGCCCTCATGTCCTGCCCCGGTGCAGTCGGCCAGGACTCCCGCTAACGCCAGTCCCCCCCCCCTCCCCCCGTAGCACCGGTTACACCCGCTGATGTCACTAGTCGCTGCTCCTGGTAGCCCCGGTACCACCGTTCATGGCCCACTTTGCCCCGGGGTCGCGATCCCCGGTCAATTGTCGGTCTCGGCTGCCACCGGCGGGCCGCTCTCCGTGCCCTGAGCGTGCAACAGCCGGTGGTATCTGCCACCCCGTGCCTCCAGCTCCAGGCGCGGCCCCTGCTCCACCACCGCACCCTTCTCCAGCACCACCACCCGGTCTGCCCACTCCATCGTACTCTGCCGGTGCGTGATCACCAGCACGGCGCGATCCCGGTCCCTGGCAAACATCGACTCGTGGACCTGCGACAGGCACACAGCGCGTTAGTGGGGGGGGGTGGGGGACGGAGGCAGGAGGTAGAGAGGGGGGAGAGGGAGAAGGGAGGAACAGGAACAGGGTAGGGGATGGATGGGGAGGGGCTGGTGAGAGAAGGGTAAGTAGATCCCACTCTCTCTGGTTGGCAGTGAGGGTGTGGGGGGGGGGGGCGACAGAAGGCTGATTGGTCACAGGGGAGGGTACGGTAGGACACACGGTGACTGTACACGTGGTGACTGTACACGTGGTGACTGTACACGTGGTGACTGTACACGTGGTGACTGGACACGTGGTGACTGTACACACAGGGAGTGACTGTACACATGGTGACTGTACACGTGGTGACTGTACACGTGGTGACTGTACACACGGTGACTGGACACACGGTGACTGTACACACGGTGACTGTACACATGGTGACTGTACACACGGTGACTGTACACACGGTGACTGTGCACATGGTGACTGTACACATGGTGACTGTACACACGGTGACTGTACACACGGTGACTGTACACACGGTGACTGTACACACGGTGACTGTACACGTGGTGACTGTACACACGGTGACTGTACACACGGTGACTGTACACGTGGTGACTGTACACACGATGACTGTACACGTGGTGACTGTACACGTGGTGACTGTACACGTGGTGACTGGACACACGGTGACTGTACACACGGTGACTGTACACGTGGTGACTGTCCACGTGGTGACTGTACACACGGTGACTGTACACGTGGTGACTGTACACATGGTGACTGTACACATGGTGATTGTACACATGGACAGGAGGGGTGTGTGACTGTACTCGTGCATGGGGGGGGGGGGGGGCTACTCACCAGGTGTGCGGTCCCATCGTCCAGGCTGCTTGTCGGATCGTCCAGGATCAGCACCCTTGGGTGTCGGATCAGGGCTCGGGCGATGGCCACTCGCTGCTTCTGCCCCCCCGACAGATCCCCCCCCTTCTGCCCCACGTCTGGCGAGAGACGGAGAGAGAGAGAGAGTGAGAGAGGGAGGTTAGTGCGTGGAGCCGGTGGTGATGAGGGGGGATTGGTCCAGTGTTTTCACCACATAGTCGGGGGTGGGGCAACACCAACGTGTCTAGACCTCTCCTCCCTCAATGGTCCCTGCCCCACGGGAGCCCCTCCCCTCGTTCATCACTCACCCTGCCCCACTCGTTCTGCTCATCAGCCATGCACTCACCCCCTTCTCCCGTCTCCTCTTTCACTATCCCTCTGTTTGCCCTGCCCCTCCCTCACCTCCAGCCCCCCCCCCCCACTGTCTCTGCTCCATCCGACTGTCCGCTGCTCACCCTCCTGCCCTCAACTATCCTCTGCCCACTCACGCCCACCCCCTCTCCGTCCTCAACACCTCCCCTCATCTTCACACCCCCCCCCCTCCCCAATCCTACTCCCCCCAGTCCCCGTACTCCACTCATTCACCATCCCCCCTCAAGCCCTCGATCCCCTCACTCACTATATCTTTCCTCCACAGATGCTGCCTGACCCGCTGGGTTACTCCAGCTTTTTGCGACTACCCACACTGACCTTTCTGCCCTGAGCCTCCTCCATTGACAGAGTGCCCCTCCCTCTCACCCACGATGCCTTTCCCTCCCCTTCCCTTTACCTCCTCCTCTCTCACCCTCCTTTTCTATCCTGCTCCCACTCCATCTCCCTTCTGCTCCCCTCTCTCCCCCTCCCTTTCCCCCCTCCTCCCATCCCCCCCGCTCCCTTTCCCTCTCCCCACCACTCTCTCTCTCTCACCGGTGCTGTATCTGTCCTTCAGCTCGGTGATGAATCCGTGGGCAGCGGCACTCCGCGCTGCCAGGACGATGGCCGGGCTGCAGGCGGCCCCCACACTGTAGGCGATGTTGTCCTCCACGGAGCGATCGAACAGCTCCGGCTCCTGGCTCACCAGCACCACCTGCAAATTTGCAGAATGCACAAAGCTGGGTGGCAGTGTGAACTGTGAGGAGGATGCTATGAGAATGCAGGGGAGTGGGCAGATGCAAGGCAGATGCAGTTTAAACCGGATAAATGTGAGGTTATCCACTTTGGTAGCAAAAACAGGAAGGCAGATTACTATCTAAATGGCGTCAAGTTGGGAAAAGGGGAATTATAACGGGATCTGGGGGTCCTTGTTCATCAGTCTATGAAAGTAAGCATGCAGGTACAGCAGGCAGTGAAGAAAGCGAATGGCATGTTGGCCTTTATAACAAGAGGAATAACCATATAACCATATAACAATTACAGCATGGAAACAGGCCATCTCGGCCCTACAAGTCCGTGCCGAACAACTTTTTACCCTTAGTCCCACCTGCCTGCACTCATACCATAACCCTCCATTCCCTTCTCATCCATATGCCTATCCAATTTATTTTAAAATGATACCAACGAACCAGCCTCCACCACTTCCACTGGAAGCTCATTCCACACCGCTACCACTCTCTGAGTAAAGAAGTTCCCCCTCATGTTACCCCTAAACTTCTGTCCCTTAATTCTGAAGTCATGTCATCTTGTTTGAATCTTCCCTATTCTCAAAGGGAAAAGCTGGTCCACATCAACTCTGTCTATCCCTCTCATCATTTTAAAGACCTCTATCAAGTCTCCCCTTAACCTTCTGCGCTCCAGAGAATAAAGACCTAACTTATTCAACCTTTCTCTGTAACTTAGTTGTTGAAACCCAGGCAACATTCTAGTAAATCTCCTCTGTACTCTCTCTATTTTGTTGACATCCTTCCTATAATTGGGCGACCAAAATTGTACACCATACTCCAGATTTGGTCTCACCAATGCCTTGTACAATTTTAACATTACATCCCAGCTTCTATACTCAATGCTCTGATTTATAAAGGCTAGCATACCAAAAGCTTTCTTTACCACCCTATCTATATGAGATTCCACCTTCAAGGAACTATGCACGGTTATTCCCAGATCCCTCTGTTCAACTGTATTCTTCAATTCCCTATCATTTACCATGTACGTCCTATTTTGATTTGTCCTGCCAAGGTGTAGCACCTCACATTTATCAGCATTAAACTCCATCTGCCATCTTTCAGCCCATTCTTCCAAATGGCCTAAATCACTCTGTAGACTTTGGAAATCCTCTTCATTATCCACAACACCCCCTATCTTGGTATTATCTGCATACTTACTAATCCAATTTACCACACCTTCATCCAGATCATTGATGTACATGACAAACAACAAAGGACCCAACACCGATCCCTGAGGCACCCCACTAGTCACCTGCCTCCAACCCGACAAACAACCATCCACCATTACCCTCTGGCTTCTCCCATTCAGCCACTGTTGAATCCATCTTGCTACTCCTGCATTTATACCCAACCATTGAACCTTCTTAACCAACCTTCCATGAGGAACCTTGTCAAAGGCCTTACTGAAGTCCATATATACAACATCCACTGCTTTACCCTCGTCAATTTCCCTAGTAACCTCTTCAAAAAATTCAAGAAGATTAGTCAAACATGACCTTCCAGGCACAAATCCATGCTGACTGTTCCTAATCAGACCCTGTTTATCCAGATGCTTGTATATATTATCTCTAAGTATCTTTTCCATTAATTTGCCCACCACTGAAGTCAAACTAACAGTCCTATAATTGCTATGTTTACTCTTAGAACACTTTTTAAACAATGGAACAACATGCGCAGTCCGCCAATCCTCGGGGACTATTCCCGTTTCTAATGCCATTTGAAATATTTCTGTCATAGCCCCGGCTATTTCTACACTAACTTCCCTCAATGTCCTAGGGAATATCCTGTCAGGACCTGGAGATTTATCCACTTTTATATTTTTCAAATCAGTACTTCTTTTACTTTGAAACTCATAGTATCCATATCTACTCTACTAGTTTCCCTTACCTCACATAATTCAATATCCTTCTCCTTGGTGAATACCGAAGAAAATAAATTGTTCAATATCTCCCCCATCTCTTTTGGCTCTGCAGATAGCTGCCCACTCTGACTCTCTAATGGACCAATTTTATCCCTCGTTATCCTTTTACTATTAATATAGCTGTAGAAACCTTTTGGATTTACTTTCACCTTACTTGCCAAAGCAATCTCATGTCTTCTTTTAGCTTTTCTAATTTCTTTCTTAAGATTCTTTTTACATTCCTTATACTCCTCAAGCACCTCATTTACTCCATGCTGCCTAAAATTATTGTAGATCTCCCTCTTTTTCCGAACAAGATGTCCAATTTCCTTTGAAAACCAGGGCTCTTTCCAATTTTTACTGTTTCCTTTCAACCGAACAGGAACATAAAGATTCTGTACTCTTAAAATTTCCCCTTTAAATGTCCTCCATTTCTCTTCTACATCCTTCCCATAAAACAAAATGTCCCAGTTCACTCCTTTTAAATCATTTCGCATCTCATCAAAGTTAGCCTTTCTCCAATCAAAAATCTCAACCCTAGGTCCAGTTCTGACCCTCTCCATAATTATATTGAAACTAATGGTATTGTGATCACTGGACCCGAAGTGCTCCCCAACGGATACCTCTGCCACCTGTCCCGTCTCATTTCCTAACAGGAGGTCCAGCACTGCCCCACCTCTAGTAGGTACCTCTATGTATTGCTGCAAAAAACTATCCTGCACACATTTTACAAACTCTACCGAATGTGTTTCCCAGTCTATGTGTGGAAAGTTGAAATCTCCCACAATCACTACTTTGTGCTTACTACTAATATCTGCTATCTCCTTACATATTTGCTCTTCCAATTCTCGATCCCCATTTGGCGGTCTATAATACACCCCTATAAGTGTTGCTACACCTTTCCCACTTCTCAGTTCCACCCAAATAGCCTCCTTAGATGAGCCCTCCAATCTATCCTGCCAAAGCACTGCTGTAATATCTTCCCTGACTAGCAAAGCAACACCTCCACCTCTTGCCCCTCCAATTCTATCACACCTGAAGCAACGAAATCCTGGAATATTTAGTTTCCAATCACAGCCCTCCTGCAACCATGTTTCACTGATCGCCACAACATCATACTTCCAGGTGTCTATCCAGACTCTAAGCTCATCCACCTTTCTTACAATGCTCCTAGCATTAAAATATGCACATCTAGGAAACCCCCCGCCTCTTATTCTCTGTTTATTTCCTTTTTTTTCTTTCTCCTCTTGTGTCCGAGTGCTTCCCTTTTCTGCTTCCTGCCTCCCATTCTGTCTACTAGCTTTCTCTATTTGAGTCCCTCGCCCCAACCATTCTAGTTTAAAGTCTCCCCAGTAGCCTTTGCAAATTTCCCCGCCAGGATATTTGTCCCCCTCGGGTTCAAGTGCAACCCATCCTTTCTGTACAGGTCCCACCTTCCCTAAAAGAAGTCCCAATGATCCAGAAACTTGAATCCCTGCCCTCTGCACCAGTCTTTCAACCACGCATTTATCATCCACCTCGCTCCATTCCTACTCTCACTGTCGCGTGGCACAGGCAGTAATCCTGAGATTGTTACCTCGAAATCGAGTATAGGAGGAATCGAGTATAGGAGCAAAGAGGTCCTTCTGCAGTAGTACAGAGCCCTAGTGAGACCACACCTGGAGTATTGTGTGCAGTTTTGGTCCCCTAATTTTAGGAAGGACATTCTTACTATTGAGGGAGTGCAGCGTAGGTTTACAAGGTTAATTCCCGGGATGGCGGGACTGTCATATGCTGAGAGAATGGAGCAGCTGGGCTTGTACACTCTGGAGTTTAGAAGGATGAGAGGGTATCTCATTGAAACATATATGATTGTTAAGGGCTTGGACACGCTAAAGGCAGGAAACATGTTCCCGATGTTGGGGGAGTCCAGAACCAGGGGCCACAGTTTAAAAATGAGGAGTAAGCCATTAGAACGGAGACGAGGAAACACTTTTTCTCACAGAGAGTGGTGAGTCTGCCTCAGAGGGCGGTGGAGGCAGGTTCTCTGGATACTTTCAAGAGAGAGCTAGATAGGGGATAAGGGGGTAAGGCAGGAACGGGGTACTGATTGGGGATGATCAGCCATGATCACATTGAATGGCGGTGCTGGCTCGAAGAGCAGAATGGCCTACTCCTGCACCTATTGTCTATTGTCACCTACACAACAGCCAGCCATGGAGTTGCTCAGCCCACGGGCCAAGAGTGATCCCTCACTGGCCCAGTGACCCCCCTCCCACCCCCACTGGAAAGTGTCATCGCTCCACTGCCCCAGAGTGATCCCCACTGCCCAGAGTGACCATCCACTGGCTAGAGGGACTCCCCACCACTCTCGTGACCTCCCACCGGCTAGATTGAACCTCGCTGTCCCAGAGAGATTCCCGACTGACCAGAGCCCCCACTGTCCCAGAGTAAACTGTCATTGTCCCAGAGGCACCCCACTGGCCTGAGGGACCCCCATCATCCCCTGACTCTCCCCTGACACACACCCTCAATGGGCCCAGTGTGACCACCCCACATGGTGTCCTGGTTTGAATCCACCCCCCCCCTATCCTCTGACCCCGTCAGTTTCAATAGACAATAGGTGCAGGATGAGGCCATTCGGCCCTTCGAGCCAACACCGCCATTCAATGTGATCATGGCTGATCATCCCCAATCAGTAACCCGTTCCTGCCTTCTCCCCATATCCCCTGACTACGCTATTTTTAAGAACCCTATCTCGCTCTCTCTTGAAAGTATCCAGAGAACCTGCCTCCACCGCCCTCTGAGGCAGAGAATTCCTCAGACTCACAACACTCTGTGAGAAAAAGTGTTTCCTCGTCTCCGTTCTAAATGGCTTACTCCTTATTCTTAAACTGTGGCCCTGGTTGCTCACTGCCCTCCCCCCGCCCTCCCCCCGCCCCATCTTTGTGTCCTGGTGTGAATCACCTCTCACTGCGCCCTGACCTTCAGTGCCCTGACCCTGTGCCCCCTGACCTTGCTGTGGTAGTACTTGTGCTCATACTCCTCGATGAGCCGCCCGTCCAGCAGGATGTGGCCAGACTGAGGCTCGTAGAAACGCTGCAGGAGGTTGACGCAGGTGGTCTTCCCCCCTCCCGAGGGTCCCACCAGGGCCGTCACCTCCCCGGCCCGCACCTCGAATGACACGTCCTGCAAACACACAACACCCCGACTCGTTAGCCGTGAAACTTCATATCATCCCGACACCCCACTCACATTAACCCTTGCCCCGGCTCCCTCCCAATTCTCTACCCATCCACTGTGCTCCATCTGCCCCTCACACACAAACCTCGGAAACGCAGCCAATGTACTCAAAGACCTTTCCCACCCTGGTCATTCCCTCTTTTCCCTGCTCCCTTCAGGTTGAAGGTACAGAAGCATGAAAGCGCGCACCATCAGACTCAGGAACAGCATCTTCCCCATCTGTTGTCAAGCTTCTGAACGGTCCTTCCATAAGCACAATCGAATATAGGAGGACACCTAGAGTATTGTGTGCAGTTTTGGTCCCCTAATTCTTGCTATTGAGGAAGTGCAGCGTAAGTTTACAAGGTTAATTCCCGGGATGGCGGGACTGTCATATGCTGAGAGAATGGAGCAGCTGGGCTTGTACACTCTGGAGTTTAGAAGGATGAGAGGGCATCTCATTGAAACATATAAGATTGTTAGGGGCTTGGACACGCTAGAGGCAGGAAACACGTTCCCGATGTTGGGGGAGTCCAGTACCAGGGGCCACCATTTAAGAATAAGGAGTAAGCCATTTAGAACGGAGACGAGGAAACATTTTTTCTCACAGAGAGTGGTGAGTCTGTGGAATTCTCTGCCTCAGAGGGCCGTGGAGGCTTTCAAGAGAGAGCTAGATAGGACTCTTAAAAATAGCGGAGTCAGGGGATATGGGGAGAAGGCAGGAACGGGGTACTGATTGTGGATGATCAGCCATGATCACTTTGAATGCCGGTGCAGGCTCGAAGGGCCAAATGGCCTCCTCCTGCACCTATTGTCTATTGTCTATGGTACTGTACAATTCACCTCTACCCCATTGAGGACTTTGGACTTGTCTCTGGAACTGGTGGGCTACAATGCTGAGAACTATATTCTGCATTCTTTGCTCTACACATTGCACTTCAACTTGACCTGATTATATGTAGTATTACCTGATCTGATACAAAGCTATTCACTGTACCTCGATGCTCCTTGTCTTCCTTCTAATGCTCCTTGTCTTCCCTCTCCTCACCTGTATCCACCTATCACTCACCAGACTTTGTCCAGCCTCCACCACTCTTGCAGCATTCTACCCCCATTGTAATCAGACTGAAGAAGGGCCCGACCCAAACTGTCACCTGTCCATGTTCCCCTGAGATGCTGCCTGAGCTGCTGAGCGTTTGTTTGTAAAGTGATCCCTACAGTTTCTCATTTCTGATGTGTAGGAAGGAACAGCCGATGCTGGTTTAAACGGAAGATAGACACAGAATGCTGGAGTAACTCAGCGGCTCAGGCAGCATCTCTGGAGAGAGATGGGTGACGTTTCTGGTCCAGACCCTTCTTCAGACTGAGAGTCAGCGGACAGGGGGAAGCTGGAAGTCTGAAAAGGTACAAAACAAGCCAGAGCCAGCACAGATGACCAACGAAAGGCGGAGCCCACAATGGTCCAGTGTTAGCTGAGGAAGAGGTGATAACGAAGAGATTACAGTGAGACCAGCAGGATGACTGAGGTGGGGGGGGGGGGGGGGGGGGGGGGGGTGGGGGGGGTCAGAGTGAAGCCACATGAAAATTGGAGGAACAGGACCTCATATTGAGCTCACAGCCCAGGGGAATGAGCACTGATTTCTGTAATTTCAAGTAACCCTTGCATTCCCTCTGTCTCTCTCTGTCCCTCCCCCACCCGAGCCATCCTGCTGGTTTTACTGTTTGTATCCCTTGGTTATCACCTCTTCCACAGCTGACAATGGACCATTGAGGCCATTAGTTTCCCTCTCCGCTGACTCTCGGTCTGAAGAAGGGTCTTGGCCAGAAGCGTCCCCCATTCCTGCTCTCCAGAGATGCTGCCTGGTGTCTGGTGCACAGTCGAGCCCTGGTCTGCCTCATGTAAGGTGCAGCGCTGCTCAGGCCCACACCTCCCCCTCCCCCCGGCCCTAGGGAACGAACCGGCTTACCTTCAGCACGGCAACGTCAGGTTGGTTGGGGTAGGCGAAGGTGACGTTGTGGAACTGGATGTGAGCGCCCAGTGTAGCTGGGGCCAGAGTTCCCTGAAGGGCCAGGGTGGGTTGGAGGTCCATGTACTCAAACACCTTCTCCGATGCACCGACTGCCTTCTTCACTTGAGGGTAGAAACGGAGCAGGGCCTGCAGGGGCACACGGGACAGTTCATTGTTACCCACATGGCTGGAGGCACATAACGGAGCAGACACTTCTGCAGTTGTACAGAGCCCTAGTGAGACCACACCTGGAGTATTGTGTGCAGGTTTGGTCCCCTAATTTGAGGAGGTACATTCTTACTATTGAGGGAGTGCAGCGTAGGTTTACAAGGTTAATTCCCGGGATGGCGGGACTGTCATATGCTGAGAGAATGGAGCGGCTGGGCTTGTACATTCCGGAGTTTAGAAGGATGAGAGGGTATCTCACTGAAACATATAAGATTGTTAAGGGCTTGGACACGCTAGAGGCAGGAAACATGTTCCTGATGTTGGGGGAGTCAAGAACCAGGGGCCACAGATTAAGAATAAGAAGTAAGCCATTTAGAACGGAGACGAGGAAACACTTTTTCTCACAGAGAGTGGTGAGTCTGTGGAATTCTCTGTCTCAGAGGGCGGTGGAGGCAGGTTCTCTGGATGCTTTCAAGAGAGAGCTAGATAGGGCTCTTAAAAATAGCGGAGTCAGGGGATATGGGGAGAAGGCAGGAACGGGGTACTGATTGTGGATGATCAGCCATGATCACATTGAATGGCGGTGCTGGCTCGAAGGGCTGAATGGCCACTCCTACACCTATTGTCTATTGAGACAGTGGGAGCCGGGTGTCCGGTTACTAGTGGTGGGAACGTGTGTCCGGTTGCCGGGCAGGACGAATGTACCGTTGCCGGGGGGACGGGGGTCCGGTTGCCTGGGGGTCGTGCGGGTGTCTGACGACGCCCACCGGCAACGACCCCCCCCCCCCCCCCCCCCCCCCACTCACCTCGACGGCGGAGGTGAACTGCATCTGGTAGAGGATGAAGGAGACGAGACCCCCGCTGGTGACGTTGCCCTCGGCCACCAGCAGCCCCCCGTAGCACAGCACACACACCTTCAGCAGTAGCCCCGACAGCTGCAGGAGGCAACAGCAGCACCGTGAGAGGCAGCACTGGGGCACCAGCCCAGCCACCCCAACCCCAGAAAAACACCTCTCACCCCGCGACCCCCCCCTCACCCCCTCAAACACACAGAATGACCCCTCACCCCGCGACCTCCCCCTCACCCCCTCAAACACACAGAATGACCCCTCACCCCCTCAAACACACAGAATGACCCCTCACCCCCACAAACACACAGAACGACCCCTCACCCCCACAAACACACAGAACGACCCCTCACCCCCTCAAACACACAGAATGACCCCTCACCCCCACAAACACACAGAACGACCCCTCACCCCCTCAAACACACAGAATGACACTTCACCCTGCAAACTCCCCTCACCCACTCAAACACACAGAACGACCCCTCACCCCCCGACCTCCCCTCACCCACTCACCCCGAGAATGACCCCACACCCCCGAACACCCCCTCAAACACACAGAATGACTCCTCACCCCTGAACTTCCCCTCACCCCAAGAGAATGACCCCTCACCCACCACCTCCCCTCACCCCATCAAACTCGCAGAATCACCTCACCTCCTCGCGCCCCCTAACCCCCACGCCCCCCCTAACCCCCTCAAACACACAGAATCATCCCTCATCCCCCATCGCTCGACCTCCCCCCTTCTCCCCACCCTAACCCCAGAGAACCACCCTTAACCCCCCCATCCCCGGGCACCCCTCCTACATTCACCACCCGTTCTGGCACCCCTCCACCCTTCCCATCTCACAACCTTCCCTCTATGATTCCCCCCCTCCCCCCCACTCACGCTGCTGGTCCACGCGCAGATGGCGTAGAGCGCGGCCTCCTTCTTGTTGAGGTGGTACGTGTCCTGCAGCCGCTGCTCGTACCGCTCACACTCGCCCGCCTCGTTGGCGAAGCTGCGCACCGTCCGCATGGCCGACAACGTCTCTGTCGCCACATCGTTCGCCTTGGCCAGAGATGTCTGTACCTCTGCTGTCAGGCCCTGCACACACGGAGATCCTGGGGTCAGTGGGGGGTAGGTCCCGGGGTCAGTGGGGGGGGGGGATCTCGGGGTCACCACACGGAGATGTCGGGGTCACCACACTGAGATCCCGGGGTCAGTGGGGGGGAGATCCCAGGGTCAGTGGGGGGGAGATCCAGGGGTCAGTGGGGGGGGAGATCCCGGGGTCAGTGGGGGGGAGATCCCAGGGTCAGTGGGGGGGGAGATCCAGGGGTCAGTGGGGGGGGGGGTTCTCGGGGTCACCACACGGAGATGTCGGGGTCACCACACTGAGATCCCAGGGTCAGTGGGGGGGAGATCCCAGGGTCAGTGGGGGGGGAGATCCAGGGGTCAGTGGGGGGGGGGGGTTCTCGGGGTCACCACACGGAGATGTCGGGGTCACCACACTGAGATCCCAGGGTCAGTGGGGGGGGAGATCCCGGGGTCAGTGGGGGGGAGATCCCGGGGTCAGTGGGGAGGAGATCCCGGGGTCACCACACGGAGATGTCGGGGTCAGTGGGGGGGAGGTCCCGGGATCAGTGGGGACAGGTATTGGGGAGGGTGGGGGTGAGGAATGTTGAAGGGGTCGGGTTCGGGGTCGGGGTGCGGAGAGGGGAGGGAGGGTGGGGATTTGGGAGAATGGGGAGAGAGTGTTGGGTGGGGAATGGGGAGATGGAGGCGTGATGGAAGTGTAGGTAATGGGTGTGAGGCGGGGTGAAGGTTGGGGTGAGTTGGGAAGGGGGTGTGGGCAATGGGGGTGAGGTGGGTGAAGGGGGTGAGGGGGGTGAAGGGGGTAAGGGGGGATGGGGTTGTGGGCAATAGGTGTGAGGTGGGTGAAGTGGGGTGGAGGTGGGCAATGGGGATTGTGCTTTGGGCAGTGATGGACACACCTGGTAGAACTGTGCAACCCACTCTGGCAGGATGATGATGAAGGGGATGAAGACGAGGGTGCAGAGGGAGAGGCGGTGGGACTGGCTGAACATGAAGAGCAGCAAACACACGGCCCTGGTCAGGTACCACATCAACAGGCTCAGCTGCTCCGTCAGCGACTCACTCATCGTGTTGGTGTCCGTGGTGACGCGCGACGTGATCTCACCTGGTAACGGAGATGAGGGGGAGAGAGGGGG
>NW_022630604.1:0-30978 GCF_010909765.2 Amblyraja radiata | reverse complement strand
CGAAAAATTTGATATCCTGGCGTAGCACAGATCTGAAGACGGAGCCCTGAATGCGGGTGTGAATCCCAGTCATTGTGGTGTTGTAGGTCAGGTCGCAGATAAACTCCATAACAGCACTGTGTGAGACAGGAACAGAGGCTAGACATGGCACAGTAAGGAAGGGGGGGGTCACAGAGGGAGTGGTGAGGGAGGGGGTCGTGGGTCAGAGAGGGTGTGGTGAGGACCAGTGACCTATGTAGCAAAGAGTAGGAGTAAACGGGTCCTTTTCACAATGGCAGGCAGTGACTAGTGGGGTACCACAAGGCTCAGTTCTGGGACCCCAGCTATTTACGATATATATTAATGATTTGGACGAGGGAATTGAATGCAACATCTCCAAGTTTGCGGATGACACGAAGCTGGGGGGCAGTGTTAGCTGTGAGGAGGATGCTAGGAGGCTGCAAGGTGACTTGGATAGGCTGGGTGAGTGGGCAAATGCATGGCAGATGCAGTATAATGTGGATAAATGTGAGGTGGCAAAAACAGGAAAGTAGATTATTATCTGAATGGTGGCCGATTAGGAAAAGGGGAGATGCAACGAGACCTGGGTGTCATGGTACACCAGTCATTAAAAGTAGGCATGCAGGTGCAGCATGCAGTGAAGAAGGCGAATGGTATGTTAGCATTCATAGCAAAAGGATTTGAGTATAGGAGCAGGGAGGTTCTACTGCAGTTGTACAGGGTCTTGGTGAGACCACACCTGGAGTATTGCGTACAGTTTTGGTCTCCTAATCTGAGGAAAGACATTCTTGACATAGGGAGTACAGAGAAGGTTCACCAGACTGATTCCTGGGATGTCAGGACTTTCATATGAATAAAGACTGGATAGATTTGGTTTGTACTCGCTAGAATTTAGAAGATTGAGGGGGGATCTTATAGAAACGTACAAAATTCTTAAGGGGTTGGACAGGCTAGATGCAGGAAGATTGTTCCCGATGTTGGGGAAGTCCAGAACAAGGGGTCACAGTTTAAGGATAAAGGGGAAATATTTTAGGACCGAGATGAGGAAAACTTTTTTCACACAGAGAGTGGTGAATCTGTGCAATTCTCTCCCGCGGAAGGTAGTTGAGGCCAGTTCATTGGCTATATTTAAGAGGGAGTTAGATGTGGCCCTTGTGGCTAAAGGGATCAGGGGGTATGGAGAGAAGGCAGGTACAGGATACTGAGTTGGATGATCAGCCATGATCATATTGAATGGCGGTGCAGGGTCGAAGGGCCGAATGGCCTACTCCTGCACCTATTTTCTATGTTTCTATGTCTATGGTGGGGCACATTGTGTGCGGATGGGACCTGGGGGAGGGGGAAAACTGTGGGGATGGGGTAGTGGGGGGAGACAGTGGGGGTTTTGGGAGAAGGTGTGGGGAAGGTGATCGGGGGGGTGGGGTAATTCTGGACTGGGTCCTGTGGTCTCTGTGCATTAACCGATAGCTGTCCCATTTCCCCACCCAACTACCCCCCTTGGCTAGATCCCCCCCCCCCCCCGGGACAGTTGTACACCCCCCACCCCCAAGGCCCATCTGTCCTCATGCCCCGCCCCCCTCTGCATTCCACTAGCGCCCGTACCTTCCAATGCTGAAGGCGGCCATGGTGAGTATGGTGCTGGTGAAGGCCGTCACTCCTTTCCCACTCGTCACCCTGTCGGTCAGCCGGCCAGAGTAGTAGGGTACGGCCATCTCTCCTGGGGACAGGGCAGTGGTCAGTGACCCAGCCCACACTCTCGCCCACAACACTCACCCAGAGACAGATACTCCCCCAGACACACACACTCGCCCAGAGATAGTTGCCCCAGACGCAGACGTCCCCAGATGATGATGTGCACCCAGACGCCCCTTTCTAGACGCAGACTCCCGACCCCCAGATGACACTACGCCAGACGCAGATAAAGTTACCCCAGACCCATCTCCCCAAGATACACCCCTTCCACCAGACGCAGACGCCCCTTCCGCAGCCGACACTCCCCCAGACGCAGATGCTCCACCCCAGATGCCACTCCTCCAGACGCAGACGCACATCCCCCTCCCCCAGATTCCGACTCCCCTCCCCCACTTCCATGCTCACCAGCCGAGGACAGGACCACGAAGACGGCCACGAGGAGGAAGCGTCTGAGATCTGGCCGCAGACAGGACAGCAGTCTGGAGACGGAGGCTGTGGCAGGCGTCTGGCCCGGTGTCTGAGCCTCCGTCTGGGGTAGGAAGCGGTGGGCCACCACCAGCCCCAGGGCAGTGGCCAGGTAGGTGAGGAGCAGGCGGGTGGTGAGGGGGGCGTGCAGGAGCTCAGTGTGGGTGGAGCCCACGGCCAGTGCCAGGCTGTTGTAGGTGGGTAGCAGCAGGCAGCAGGTGGCCATTGCCGGCCACGGCTCGTCTAGCCAGCTGCCCTTCAGATGGACCAGCGGCCGTAGACAGACAGACAGCACAGCCAGACGCATCACTCCCCACAGCCAGAGCTGCAACAGCGGCCCCATCCCCCACTGCCCCAGCGCCCCACTCAGCACCCAACTGATGGTCACATCCAACACGGCCAGTGACAGCAGGAACATTGGCAACGCCATCCTCCCTGTAACACAAGCAGCACGTCAATGGCAGTGCCCACACTCCACCCACAGCATCACCAACCCACATCCCAATCCGCCCCCCCACCCCCACCTGCCATTCAGGCAGGGTTACAGGGATATGGGCCAAATGCCCATAGGATTGTAGACGGGGTATGCTGGTCGGCATGGGCATTTGGGCCGAAGGGCCAGATTCCACATTGTTTCACTCTATGACTCACGAGTCTCTCTCCTCACCATAAACATATGCCATTTAGCTTTAGAAAAAAGAGACAAAGTGTTGTAGTATTGGAGGGTCAGGCAGTATCTCAGGAGATGGGAGATGGGAGGAAGACAAAAGGCACAAAATGTCAACACATCTTTGAATCATTTCCTTTGCCCCATGATACAGCTCTGAATAGAATAACGAACAAAGTGCTGGAGGAGCCAGCGAGGCATGGAAGAATCCTGGGATTGTCGATGATTCCGGGCGGGACACAACACCATCTCCCAATCCCAACTCGAAATGTCAACCAAGCCTCTGCCTCCACAGATGCTGCCTGATGCACAGAGTTCTCCAGATTCCACCACCTGTCACCAAGTCCCCAGCTCACACTTCTCATTCCCCTCCATCTTAATAAAGAATTTAATCACATTGTGCCCACTCCTCCTTAAATCAACTAACAGAACAAGATTGTGAATCTGCAGTTCCCTCTTACACAAGATTGTGAATGACTCCTCTCCTGTTGTCCAACATGAAGGAGACACAGGGAACTGCAGGTGTCCGAATCTTGAGCAAAACACAAAGTGCTGGAGGAACGCAGTGAGTCAGGCAGCAACGGGGGAGGGGAATGGACAGGCGGCGTTTTGGGTCGCGACCCTTCTTCAGACACGTCGTTCAGGTTTCACATCCAGAGAGGGTGAGGAGGGGGCGGAGGAGATGGAGGTTTGGGGGGGGGGGGATACAGGCAAGGGGAACGGAATGGGGGGAGGGAGGGAGTGTGAAAGGGATTGCAGCAGGTAAGGGGACGGAGCGGTGGGGACAGAGCGGGGGGGGGGGGAATGGGGCAGTGGAGGGGGGGGGGGGTAGGAAGAGGGAAGGGGAAGAGCTTAGAAGGAGACTGGTGAGGAGAGAAAGGGACGGAGAAAGAGGACACGAAGACGGAGGATCGGGGCGAAGGAGAGGGCAGAGTGAGGAGGGGACGAAGGTGGGAGGAGGCAGAGGAGGGAGTGGGGTAAGGGGCATGATGGAGGGGAGAGGGTGCCCGGCCTCTGGGACAGATGCACGGCAGCACCCGCAGTACCCCAGCCCCCCTCTCCCCCACACCTACCACTCTCTACCTCCCACTCACTCTCCCCACCTTATTCACTCTCCTCCCCTAACCCCACCCGCAACCCCCCCCCCTGACCCCCAACTACATCCCCTCTCCCCGCCTCACTCCCCCTCGCACCCCTCTCCCCACCTCGCACCCCTCTCCCCACCTCACTCCCCCAACCCTCTCAACTCCACCTCTTTTCCAACTCCCTCCCTCTCCCCGCCCCGACACTTTTAACACCTTCTTCCCAGCTCCCATTAACCCCCCCCCCTCTTCCATCCACCGTTCGCCGCCTCCTCTCCCCCCCCCCCCCCCTCCCCCCGCACCGGCGGCTCCCCACAACTGACCGGCGACGCTCACACAAGGCGGCCACAGACACGGAGCCGGTCTCGGGGATCTGTGCCGGGAATCCCCGCTCCTTCAGTGAAACGAAACTAAAAGCGCAGCCGGGCGGCATGACTGTGGGGGAGGAGGGAGGTGAGACAAGGGTGGAGAGGTGGTAAAAATAGATAGATAGATAGATAGATAGATGGATAGATAGATACTTTATTAATCCCCTCAGGGAAATTCAGAGACTTGCCATTTGCAGCACACCAATAAAAATAAGACACAACATTAAATAATTTAACAATATAACCATATAACATTTACAGCACGGAAACAGGCCCGTGCCGAACACTTATTTAACAATAAACATAAAAACAATAGAGGGGGAGAGGAGAGCGAGGGGGGGGGGATATGGGGGGACGAAAGGAGCGGGATATGGGGGAACGAGGGGAGGGAGAGGATGAGGGGGGAGGGAGAAGACGAGCGGGAGGAGGAGGGGGAGGGAAAGGGGGAGGGATAGGATGTGGAGGGAGAGGACGAGGGGGGAGGTGTGGAGAGGAGGGAATGGGGGGGGGAAGAGGGGGAGGAGGATGGATCAATGGAGAAGATGTCAATGGTATGGAGGAGAGGGTTGTTGCAGTGGAGTGAGGAGGGAGGGTGGAGGTGTTATGGAGGGGAGGAATGGGTGGAGGTGGAGGGTGGAGTGTTTTATGGAGGGGACAGGGGTGGAGATGCAGTGGTGGAGGGGATGATTAATGTTGGAGTAGGTATATCGTCAATGATGTGGGGCAGTGAGACAGGTAAGTCCGGGGCAAGTAGACCAGTGGGGGGTCGACACGGCCGTGGGGGTGGGGGGTGGGGGGGTGGGGGGTTACAGTAACGCCCGTGACAGTTCACTGGTGATCTTCGTGCAAGTGAGCCGCTGTGTGTTAGACACAAGGACCCTAACGCTACCTCCACCAAGCATCACTGCGGATTTGATTTCCTTTTCTAATTTTACTTCTGCACATCTTCCTTCTTGTGTAATTTATATATAATTGTGTTTTGTGCCTTGTGTGAGTCAATGTGTGTGTGACGCTGCAGCAAGCAATGCCATTGTAGCTGTACCTCTCTGTACTTGTAGATGCGACAATAAACTTCAACTACTGCTACTTGGATATGTCCTGGTTTATTATTTGGTTTCCAAAGGGCCCCCAAGGGTCATCGGAAACTTTTCTCCAGAACCTTCCTCCATCGGGCGGCACGGTGGTACAGTGTTAGAGTTGCTGCCCCGGGTTCAATCCTGACTACGGGTGCTGTCTGTGCGGAGTTTGGGACGTTTTCCCGTGAACGAGGTGGATTTTCCCTGGGACCTCCGGTTTCCTCCCATACTCCAAAAAAGTACAGGTTTGTAAGTCTTGGTATAATTGTAAATAGTCCCTAGTGTGTGTAGGATAGTGTTAGTGTGCGGGCATCGCTGGTCAGCATGGACACGGTGGGCCGAATGGCCTGTTTCCGCGCTGTATCCCGAAACTGAACTCAACCCAACTAAACCAAAGGCCTAGGAGAGAACTGCAGATGTTAGTTTAAAACAAAGGCCATTGGTTTAAGGCCAGTCTAAAGAAGGGTCTCGACCCCAAACGTCACCCATGCCTTCGCTCCATAGATGCTGCCTCACCCGCTGAGTTCCTCCAGCATTTTTGTCCACTTTTGATCCAGCATCTGCAGTTCTGTCTTAAACATACTCTACATGAATATAATTCATCGGTGCACATTACACACATACAGGATAAAGGTTACAGCTAGTGCAGAATCCCCCCCCCCCTCCTCTCCCCATTGCCCACTCCCCTGCCCCGTCACCTGTTCCCCTCCCCTTTGCCCCCTCTGCCTCTTTCTCCTCTTGTCCACTTCATCTCTCTCCCCCCATTGTTGTCTCCTAAACCTCCTTTACCGCCATCCCTGCCCCTTGCCTTTCCTCTCCCCATCCTTCTCTATCTCTACCTCCCCTCCCCTCCCCTCCCCTCCCCTCCCCTCCCCTCCCCTCCCCTCCCCTCCCCTCCCCTCCCCTCCCCTCCCCTCCCCTCCCCTTCCTTCCCCTCCCCCTCTCCCTCTCCCTCTCCCTCGCCCTCTCCCCTCCCCTCCCCCTCCCCCACGCTACCAGGGAATTTCCACCGGTTTCACCTTCGCTCGGAAGCTGCAGCGGGTCGCGGCTGCCAGCCGTGGCGTTGGCCAATGGGAGCCGAGGGCGGCTGTGAGTCACCAGTTGCTGGGTAGAGCGAGGCTGTACAGGTTGAGTTTCTGTCCCTGAATAACCCCGCCGCCGCCTAAAGGCAGCGCACAGCACTTCTATTCAGTCCGCAGTGGACTGAATGCAGAAGATAGACAACAACAAAAAAGACCCGGCTCCCTGCCGCACATCAGAGCCGCAGGTGGCTCGATGAGGCTCGGTGTCGGTGTGGGCACAAGACACTGTAGGCGCTGGAATCCGGAAAGGGGAAACGGTGCATGTTGTTGTTTCAGGTTGTTTCAGGTTAAGACCCTGCATTCACAGACCCTGATGCAGAGTCTCAGTCTGAAACCGCCACGGACCCTTTTCTACCCCTTTCATCGTCACAGATGCTGCTCGACACGCTGAGCTCTAAAAGGCTGCTCTTTTTTTCATGACAAAGTCTTACAACATGGAAACAGGCCATTCGGCCCAACTCATTCATGCCGGTCCCTCTAAGCTAGTCGCATTTGCCCGCATTGGGCCCATACCCTTCTGAACATTTCCTATCTATTTACTTGTCCAAGTACCTCTTTAGTGTGGATATAACATCTTTCCCCATTGGGCAGCATGGTGGCGCAGCGGTAGAGTTGCTGCCTTTAAAGAGCAGGGACCCGGGTTCAATCCTGACTAGGGGTGCTGTCTGTGCAGAGTTTGTACCTTCCCCCCATGAACTAAGTGGATTATCGATGGGACGTCCGGTTTCCTCCCACACTCCACAAAGGTACAGGTTTGTAGGTTCATTGTCTTGGTATAAATGTAAATTGACCTAGCGGGGACCACTGGTCGGCACGGACTCGGTGGGCCAAAGGGCCTGTTTCCGCGCTGTATCCCAAAACTAAACTAAACCTAGGAGAGAACTGCAGATGCTGGTTTAAAACAAAGGCCATTGGTTTAAGGCCAGGGATAAGAGGTGAGAGGGGATGAGGTTCTTGAACCAACCGACACAACTCAGACATTATCCCAGTCATGTTACTCGACAGCCCATCATTTCACTACCATGGGCTTGCTTTATTTTTCGAATTATGATTTAGAACTAATATCTTGTTCGTTTTTCTTTCAGAAATGTTATGTGTAATCAGTGTATAATCTGAATTTGTGTGTTGTCTTTGTCGATGTGTATGTGAAGAAGCTTGTGTTTGTGTGCTATCCGGTCAAAGAAAGGACTGTACTGTACATGAAGGTAGACAAAAATGCTGGAGAAACACAGCGGGTGAGGCAGCATCTATGGAGCGAAAGAATGGGTGACGTTTCGGGCCGAACCCCTTCTTCAGTCTATAGAAGGGTCTCAACCCGAAACGTCACCTATTCCTTCGCTCCATAGATGCTGCCTCACCCAATGAGTTCCTCCAGCATTTTTGTCCACCTTTGATCCAGCATCTCCAGTTCCTTCTTAAACATACCGTACATGAATAAAATCAATGGGTGCTTAGTGTACACTTACAGGATAAAGATTAGTGAGTACAGAATCCCCCCCCCCCCTCCTCTCCCCATTGCCCACTCCCCTGCCCCGTCACCTGTTCCCCTCCCCCTCTCTCCCCTCCCCCTCCCCCTCTCTCCCCTCCCCCTCCCCCACGCTACCAGGGGATTTCCACCGGTTTCACCTTCGCTCGCAAGCTTCAGCGGGGCGCGGCTGCCAGTCGTGGCGTTGGCCAATGGGAGCCGAGGGCGGCTGTGAGTCACCAGTTGCTGGGTAGAGCGAGGCTGTACAGGTTGAGTTTCTGTCCCTGAATAACCCCGCCGCCGCCGCTGTTGTTGTTGCTGCCGCCTTAAGGCAGCGCGCAGTCCTTTTAGTTCAGTCCGCAGTGGACTGAGTGCAGAAGATAGACATAAAATGCTGGAGTAACTCAGCGGGACAGGCAGCATCTCTGGAGAGAAGGAATGGGTCCATTCCCGTGAGATGCTGCCTGATGTCCGTTGAGTTACTCCAGCATTTTGTGTCCACGGTTTAAATCAACATCTTGTAGTTCCTTTCTACACGTGGACTGGATGCAGGTGGGATTCAGTGCCTGTGGTCCTGACAGAGGTGGGTTCAGTGCCGGTGAACTGAATAAACATGGTTCAAGTCAGGGCCGTCTTAACAGCATTATAGCCCCCCGGGCAAAGCAGTGCACTGGGCTCCAACACTTCCAGTTTCTTTATGCCGAATCAAATATGCCGTATCAAATATGCCGTCATGCACTTGCGATGTTCTTCTCCGTTTTCATGTTCTACAATAACATTCTACAATACATAGATTAGTATGGGGCCCCTATGCTCGTGGGGCCCTGGGCAACTGCGTTAAGACAGCCCTGGGTCCAGTGTCAGTGTCCAGACAGAGGTAGGACCAGTGCCAGTGGTTCAGACAGTGGCTCCAGTGCCAGTGGTTCAGACAGTGGCTCCAGTGCCAGTGGTTCAGACAGTGGCTCCAGTGCCAGTGGGCTGGACAGAGTTAAGCAATAGACCAGACAGAGGAAGTGTCCTGTGCTAGTGTACAGCATAGGAACAGGCCCTTTGGTCAACATTGACTCTGCTGAACAATAACCAAGTTAAACTAATCTCTGCCGGACATGATCCTGTACCTCGATTCCTTGCATATATATGACGGCAAGCCACAAGCCATGTTCATGTAAAGTTGCCGTCTTACAGCGCTCGCAGCACCGGAGGCCCGGGTTCGATTCCAACGTTGGGTGCTGTCGGTACAGAGTTTGTACGTTCTCCCCTTGACCGCATGGGTTTTCACTGAGATCCTCAGTTTCCTCCCGCACTCCAAAGACATACGGGTATGTAGGTTAATTGGCTTGGTGTATGTGTAAATTTTTGCCAAGTGTGTGTAGGACAGTATTAATGTGTGGGGATCGCTGGTTGGTGTAGACTCTGCCTTAAAAATATCCACTGACCTGGCCTCCACAGCCTTCCTTTTTAAAAGAATGCCCTTTAATTCTGAGCCTATGACCGCTGGGCCTCTACTCTCCCACCAGTGCAAACATCCTTTCCACATTCACTGTTATTTTCTTCATTCTGTAAGTATCAATGAGGTCCCCCCTCAACCTTCTACACTACATTGAGTGGAAGCCCAGTGCTGTCAAACACTCATCATGTGCTAACCCACATTCCTGGAATTGTTCATGTAAACCTCCTCTGGACCCTCTCCAGAGCCAACACACCCTTCCTCAGATACGGGGCCCACATTTACTAACAGTACTCCAAATGTGGCCACTTGCGCCGTATAGAGCCTCAGCATTATATCTCTGTTTTGTATTGCAGTCCTCTTAATATAAATTGCCTTCCATTTGGACCCACAGATCAATGTACATCAATGTTGTTAAAGATCATGCTATTAATCATTCCTTGCATTTGAATTCCAAAAGTGTAACATCTCACAGTTGCTTGGGTTAAACTCCTTCAACCATTTCTCCACTCATTCTGTCGTTAATCTCTGTCACACGGGATACTTTGACAATTTACCTCACTGTCCACGTCTTGGGGCTGTCAGCAATGTACTATTCAAGCCATCTGCATTTATGTTCAAGTCATTTATATATACATTACTATCAACGAGGTCCCATGCAAACTGGACAGAGGAAGAGTGGGGCACCAGTGGACTGGTCAGAGGAGATGTCATGGTGGTGGACCAGACACTCTGTGCCAGTGGACCTGACAGAGGGGGTCTCTGTGCCAGTGGAGTGGACAGTGGGAAAGAGCGCATTATCCCAGGGAGCTGCGGCCCGTAGACCAAGGGCCAGCCTGGAAGGCCCGGATTGTCCACCACATATCGAGGGCCTATGGGAACCCACCTTCAGACTGGCTGTGGGAGTGAGAGCACAGCCTCGACGGGGGAGTGGGCCGCTGGAGGCCCTGCAGCTGCCTGGGGCTCGGCTGGACTGGGCGCTGTTCCAAGAGGCCAAGCACGTGGACCAGAAAGACGTGGACTACAGCGGTGGAGGACACCATGGTTACGCTTGGCCAGGACAACCCTGCAACGCCGCAAGGACAACAGACCTTCATGGTCAAATCAAGATCTCTGCACTTACAACAACTGGGACTTGAACATGGCGCCAAACTGACAACTTTGTATTCTGTCTCACTGTACTACCGCTGTACACCAACACTGTATCTGTAATGCTTATCTAATATGTATCTAAGTCGTTATGAATAGTGGTAATTGTACTGAACTGTATCTTAAATTGAATTACCCTGTAGCTCGATACAGGTAACAAATAAAGTAGCAGACCATACCTGTGCCAGTGCACTGTTCAGAAGGAGTGTCTGTGCAAGTTCACTGGACAGAGGGGGTGTCAGTTGACAGTCATGTAACCAGTCATCGCTGTGAATGTGGGAGCATCGTGGGGCTGAACTGCTCTCTAAATGGTGTCAAGTTGGGAAAATGGGAAATACAATGGGATCTGGGGGTCCTTGTACATCAGTCTATGAAAGTAAGCATGTAGGTACAGCAGGCAGTGAAGAAAGCCAATAGCATGTTGGCCTTAATAACAAGAGTAATCGAATATAGGAGCAAAGAGGTCCTTCTGCAGTTGTACAGAGCCCTAGTGAGACCTAATTTGAGGAAGGACATTCTTGCTATTGAGGGAGTGCAGCGTAGGTTTACAAGGTTAATTCCCGGGTTGGCGGGACTGTCGTATGCTGAGAGAATGGAGCAGCTGGGCTTGTACGCTCTGGAGTTGAGAAGGATGAGAGGGTATCTCATTGAAACATATAAGATTGTTAAGGGCGTGGACACGCTAGAGGCAGGAAACATGTTCCTGATGTTGGGGGAGTCCAGAACCAGGGGCCACAGTTTAAGAATAAGGATTAAGCCATTTAGAACGGAGATGAGGAAACACATTTTCTCACAGAGAGTGGTGAGTCTGTGGAATTCTCTGCCTCAGAGGGCAGTGGAGGCAGGCTCTCTGGATGCTTTCAAGCGAGCTAGATAGGGCTCTTAAAAATAGCGGAGTCAGGGGATATGGGGAGAATGCAGGAACTGATTGGGCATAACCAGCCATGATCACATTGAATGGCGGTGCCGGCTCGAGGGGCCAAAAGGCCTACTCCTGCACCTTTTGTCTATTGCCTATTGAACTGGTCAGTCTGTGTGGGGTAAGGGCACGGGAGAGATACTGCTCATCTCTCCTTGTTGAATAAAGACTGATTCTCTTAACAGCGAAAAGGTGCTGGAGGCGTTGGGCAAAGCTCGGTGTCGGTGTGGGCACAAGAGACTGCTGGAATCTGGAAAAGGGATCCGTGGTGGAAACGGTGCATGTTGATGTTTCAGGTGGAGACCCAGCATTCACAGACCCTGATGCAGAGTCTCAGTCTGAATCCGCCACAGACCCTTTTCTACCCTTCATCTCCACAGATGCTGCTCGAACCGCTGAGCTTTAAAAGGCTGCTCTTTTTTTCATGACAGTCATACACCATGGAAACAGGCCATTCGGCCCCTCATTCATGCCGGCCACTCTAGGCTAGTCGCATTTGCCCGCATTGGGCCCATACCTTTCTGAACATTTCCTATCTATGTACCTGTCGAAGTGTCTCTTCAGTGTGGATATAGCACCTTTTCCCATCGGGCAGCATGGTGGCGTAGTGGTAGAGTTGCTGCCTTACAGAGCCAGAGACCCGGGTTCAATCCTGACTAGTGACGCTGTCTGTGCGGAGTTTGTACGTTCGCCCCATGAACTAAGTGGATTTTCTCTGTGACCTCCGGTTTTCTCCCTCACTCCAAAAGGTACAGGTTTGTTGGTTAATTGTCTTGGTAAAAATGTAAATTGTCCCTAGTGTGTGTAGGATAGTGTTAGTGTGCGGGGACCACTGGTCGGCACGGACTCGGTGGGCCGAAGGGCCTGTTTCTGTGCTGTATCCCTAAACTAAACTCAACTAAAGGCCTGGGAGAGAACTTCAGAAGCTGGTTTAAAACAAAGGCCATGGTTTAAGGCCAGGGATAAGAGGTGAAAGGGGATGAGGTTCTATATCCAGACTGAAGAATGGTCTGGACCCGAAACCTCACCCATTCCTCCCCTCCATAGATGCTGCCTCCCCCGCTGAGTTCCTCCAGCATTTTGTCTACCTTCGATTGATCCAGCATCTGCAGTTCCTTCTCAAATATACTGTACATGAATAAAATCAATGGGTGCGCAGTGCACACATACAGGATAAAGGTTACAGCTAGTACAGAATCCCCCCCCCCCCCCTCCACTTCCCCATTGCCCACTCCCCGACCCGTCACCTGTTCCCCTCCCCTTTGCCCCCTCTGCCCCCCTCATCTCTTGTCCCCTTGATCTCTCTCCCCCATTGTTGTCTCCTAAACCCCCTTTACTCCATCCCTGCCCCTTGCCTTTCCTCTCCCCCTCTCTCCCCTCCCCCTCCCCCTCCCCCTCCCCCTCCCTCTCTCCCCTCCTCCTCCCCCTCCCCCTCTCTCCCCTCCCCCTCCCCCTCTCTCCCCTCCCCTCCCCCACGCTACCAGGGGATTTCCACCGGTTTCACCTTCGCTCGAAAGCTTCAGCGGGGCGCGGCTGCCAGTCGTGGCGCTGGCCAATGGGAGCCGAGGGCGGCTGTGAGTCACCAGTTGCTGGGTAGAGCGAGGCTGTACAGGTTGAGTTTCTGTCTTTGAATAACTCCGCCGCCGCCGCTGCTGCTGCCGCCTAAAGGCAGCGCGCAGTCCTTCTATTTCAGTCCGCAGTGGACTGAGTGCAGAAGTGCTGGAGTAACTCAGCGGGACAGGCAGCATCTCTGGAGAGAAGGAATGGGTCCATTCCCGTGAGATGCTGCCTGATGTCCGTTGAGTTACTCCAGCATTTTGTGTCCACGGTTTAAATCAACATCTTGTAGTTCCTTTCTACACGTGGACTGGATGCAGGTGGGATTCAGTGCCTGTGGTCCTGACAGAGGTGGGTTCAGTGCCGGTGACCTGAATACACATGGGTCCAGTCAGGGCCGTCTTAACAGCATTATAGCCCCCCGGGCAAAGCAGTGCACTGGGCCCCAACACTTGCAGTTTCTTTATGCCGTATCAAATATGCCGTCATGCACTTGCGATGTTCTTCTCCGTTTTCATGTTCTACAATAACATTCTACAATACATAGATTAGTATGGGGCCCCTATGCTCGTGGGGCCCTGGGCAACTGCGTTAAGACAGCCCTGGGTCCAGTGTCAGTGTCCAGACAGAGGTAGGACCAGTGCCAGTGGTTCAGACAGTGGCTCCAGTGCCAGTGGTTCAGACAGTGTCTCCAGTGCCAGTGGGCTGGACAGAGTTAAGCAATAGACCAGACAGAGGAAGTGTCCTGTGCTAGTGTACAGCATAGGAACAGGCCCTTTGGTCAACATTGACTCTGCTGAACAATAACCAAGTTAAACTAATCTCTGCCGGACATGATCCTGTACCTCGATTCCTTGCATATATATGACGGCAAGCCACAAGCCATGTTCATGTAAAGTTGCCGTCTTACAGCGCTCGCAGCACCGGAGGCCCGGGTTCGATCCCAACGTTGGGTGCTGTCGGTACAGAGTTTGTACGTTCTGCCCTTGACCGCATGGGTTTTCACTGAGATCCTCAGTTTCCTCCCGAACTCCAAAGACATACAGGTATGTAGGTTAATTGGCTTGGTGTATGTGTAAATTTTTGCCAAGTGTGTGTAGGACAGTATTAATGTGTGGGGATCGCTGGTTGGTGTAGTCTCTGCCTTAAAAATATCCACTGACCTGGCCTCCACAGCCCTCCTTTTTAAAAGAATGCCCTTTAATTCTGAGCCTATGACCTCTGGGCTTCCACTCTCCCACCAGTGCAAACATCCTTTCCACATTCACTGTTATTTTCTTCATTCTGTAAGTATCAATGAGGTCCCCCCTCAACCTTCTACACTACATTGAGTGGAAGCCCAGTGCTGTCAAACACTCATCATGTGCTAACCCACATTCCTGGAATTGTTCATGTAAACCTCCTCTGGACCCTCTCCAGAGCCAACACACCCTTCCTCAGATATGGGGCCCACATTTACTAACAGTACTCCAAATGTGGCCACTTGCGCCTTATAGAGCCTCAGCATTACATCTCAGTTTTGTATTGCAGTCCTCTTAATATAAATTGCCTTCCATTTGGACCCACAGATCAATGTACATCAATGTTGTTAAAGATCATGCTATTAATCATTCCTTGCATTTGAATTCCAAAAGTGTAACATCTCACAGTTGCTTGGGTTAAACTCCTTCAACCATTTCTCCACTCATTCTGTCGTTAATCTCTGTCACACGGGATACTTTGACAATTTACCTCCCTGTCCACGTCTTGGGGCTGTCAGCAATGTACTATTCAAGCCATCTGCATTTATGTTCAAGTCATTTATATATACATTACTATCAACGAGGTCCCATGCAAACTGGACAGAGGAAGAGTGTGGCACCAATGGACTGGTCAGAGGAGATGTCATGGTGGTGGACCAGACACTCTGTGCCGGCGGACAGAGGGGGTCTCTGTGCCAGTGGAGTGGACAGTGGGAAAGAGCGCATTATCCCAGGGAGCTGTGGCCCGTAGACCAAGGGCCAGCCTGGAAGGCCTGGCTTGTCCACCACATATCGAGGGCCTATGGCAACCCATCTTCAGACTGGCTGTGGGAGTGAGAGCACAGCCTCGACGGGGGAGTGGGCCGCTGGAGGCCCTGCAGCTGCCTGGGGCTCGGCTGGACTGGGCGCTGTTCCAAGAGGCCAAGCACGTGGACCAGACAGACGTGGACTACAGGAGTGGAGGACACCACGGCTATGCTTGGCCAGGCCAACCCTGCAACGCCGCAAGGACAACAGACCTTCATGGTCAGATCAAGATCCCTGCACTTACAACAACTGGGACTTGAACATGGCGCCAAACTGGCAACTTTGTATTCTGTCTCACTGTACTACTGCTGTACACTAGCACTGTATCTGTAATGCTTCTCTAATATGGATCTAAGTCGTTATGAATAGTGGTAATTGTACTGAACTGTATCTTAAATTGAATTTCCCTGTAACTCGATACAGGTAACAAATAAAGTAGCAGACCATACCTGTGCCAGTGCACTGTTCAGAAGGAGTGTCTGTGCAAGTGCACTGGACAGAGGGGGTGTCAGTGGACAGTCATGTAACCAGTGACCCGTGGTCATCACTGTGAATGTGGGAGCATCGTGGGGCTGAACTGCTCTCTAAATGGTGTCAAGTTGGGAAAATGGGAAATACAATGGGATCTATGAAAGTAAGCATGTAGGTACAGCAGGCAGTGAAGAAAGCCAATAGCATGTTGGCCTTAATAACAACAGTAATCGAATATAGGAGCAAAGAGGTCCTTCTGCAGTTGTACAGAGCCCTAGTGAGACCTAATTTGAGGAAGGACATTCTTGCTATTGAGGGAGTGCAGCGTAGGTTTACAAGGTTAATTCCCGGGTTGGCGGGACTGTCGTATGCTGAGAGAATGGAGCAGCTGGGCTTGTACGCTCTGGAGTTGAGAAGGATGAGAGGGTATCTCATTGAAACATATAAGATTGTTAAGGGCGTGGACACGCTAGAGGCAGGAAACATGTTCCTGATGTTGGGGGAGTCCAGAACCAGGGGCCACAGTTTAGGAATAAGGATTAAGCCATTTAGAACGGAGATGAGGAAACACATTTTCTCACAGAGAGTGGTGAGTCTGTGGAATTCTCTGCCTCAGAGGGCAGTGGAGGCAGGCTCTCTGGATGCTTTCAAGAGAGCTAGATAGGGCTCTTAAAAATAGCGGAGTCAGGGGATATGGGGAGAATGCAGGAACTGATTGGGCATGACCAGCCATGATCACATTGAATGGCGGTGCCGGCTCGAGGGGCCAAAAGGCCTACTCCTGCACCTTTTGTCTATTGCCTATTGAACTGGTCAGTCTGTGTGGGGTAAGGGCACGGGAGAGATACTGCTCATCTCTCCTTGTTGAATAAAGACTGATTCTCTTAACAGCAAAAAGGTGCTGGAGGCGTTGGGCAAAGCTCGGTGTCGGTGTGGGCACAAGAGACTGCTGGAATCTGGAAAAGGGATCCGTGGTGGAAACGGTGCATGTTGATGTTTCAGGTGGAGACCCAGCATTAACAGACCCTGATGCAGAGTCTCAGTCTGAATCCGCCACAGACCCTTTTCTACCCTTCATCTCCACAGATGCTGCTCGAACCGCTGAGCTCTAAAAGGCTGCTCTTTTTTTCATGACAAAGTCATACGCCATGGAAACAGGCCATTCGGCCCCTCATTCATGCCGGCCACTCTAGGCTAGTCGCATTTGCCCGCATTGGGCCCATACCTTTCTGAACATTTCCTATCTATGTACCTATCGAAGTGTCTCTTCAGTGTGGATATAGCACCTTTTCCCATCGGGCAGCATGGTGGCGTAGTGGTAGAGTTGCTGCCTTACAGAGCCAGAGACCCGGGTTCAATCCTGACTAGTGACGCTGTCTGTGCGGAGTTTGTACGTTCGCCCCATGAACTAAGTGGATTTTCTCTGTGACCTCCGGTTTTCTCCCTCACTCCAAAAGGTACAGGTTTGTTGGTTAATTGTCTTGGTAAAAATGTAAATTGTCCCTAGTGTGTGTAGGATAGTGTTAGTGTGCGGGGACCACTGGTCGGCACGGACTCGGTGGGCCGAAGGGCCTGTTTCTGTGCTGTATCCCTAAACTAAACTCAACTAAAGGCCTGGGAGAGAACTTCAGAAGCTGGTTTAAAACAAAGGGCATTGGTTTAAGGCCAGGGATAAGAGGTGAAAGGGGATGAGGTACTATATTCAGACTGAAGAATGGTCTGGACGCGAAACCTCACCCATTCCTCCCCTCCACAGATGCTGCCTCACCCGCTGAGTTCCTCCAGCATTTTGTCTACCTTCGATTGATCCAGCATCTGCAGTTCCTTCTCAAATATACTGTACATGAATAAAATCAATGGGTGCACAGTGCACACATACAGGATAAAGGTTACAGCTAGTACAGAATCCCCCCCCCCCCCCTCCACTTCCCCATTGCCCACTCCCCGACCCGTCACCTGTTCCCCTCCCCTTTGCCCCCTCTGCCCCCCTCATCTCTTGTCCCCTTGATCTCTCTCCCCCATTGTTGTCTCCTAAACCCCCTTTACCGCCATCCATGCCCCTTGCCTTTCCTCTCCCCCTCTCTCCCCTCCCCCTCCCCCTCTCCCCTCCCCCTCTCTCCCTCCCCTCCCCCTCCCCCTCCCCCTCCCCCTCCCCCTCTCTCTCCCCTCCCCCACTCCCCTCCCCCTCTCTCCCCTCCCCCTCCCCCACGCTACCAGGGGATTTCCACCGGTTTCACCTTCGCTCGAAAGCTTCAGCGGGGCGCGGCTGCCAGTCGTGGCGCTGGCCAATGGGAGCCGAGGGCGGCTGTGAGTCACCAGTTGCTGGGTAGAGCGAGGCTGTACAGGTTGAGTTTCGGTCTTTGAATAAATCCGCCGCTGCTGCTGCTGCCGCCTAAAGGCAGCGCGCAGTCCTTCTATTTCAGTCCGCAGTGGACTGAGTGCAGAAGTTGCTGGAGTAACTCAGCGGGACAGGCAGCATCTCTGCAGAGAAGGAATGGGTCCATTCCCGTGAGATGCTGCCTGCCTGTCCGTTGAGTTACTCCAGCATTTTGTGTCCACGGTTTAAACCAACATCTTGTAGTTCCTTTCTACACGTGGACTGGATGCAGGTGGGATTCAGTGCCTGTGGTCCTGACAGAGGTGGGTTCAGTGCCGGTGGTTCAGACAGTGGCTCCAGCGCCAGTGGGCTAGACAGTGGTAGGATCCAGTGCCAGTGGGTTGAACAGTGGTATGGTCCAGTGCCAGTGGGCTGGACAGTGCCAGTGGGCTGGAGAGTGCCAGTGGGCTGGAGAGTGCCAGTGGGCTGGACAGTGCCAGTGGGCTGGACAGTGCCAGTGGGCTGGACAGTGCCAGTGGGCTGGACAGTGCCAGTGGGCTGGACAGTGCCAGTGGGCTGGACAGAGGTATGGTCCAGTGCCAGTGGGCTGGACAGTGCCATGGGCTGGACAGTGCCAGTGGGCTGGACCGTGCCAGTGGGCTGGACAGTGCCAGTGGGCTGGATAGAGGTATGGTCCAGTGCCAGTGAACCTATGCCACACTCCGTCAATAGCAAGAATGTCGTTCCTCAAATTAATAGACCAAAACTGCACACAATATTCCAGGTGTGGTTTCACTAGGGCTCTGTACAACTGCAGAAGAACATCTTTGCTCATATACTCAACTCCTCTTCGTATGAAGGCCAACATTCCATTAGCTTTCTTCACTGCCTGCTGTACCTGCATGCTTACTTTCAGGGACTGATGAACAAGGACACCCAGTTGTACTTCCCCTTTTCCCAATTTGACACCATTCAGATAATAATCTGTCTTCATGTTCTTGCCACCAAGGTGGAGAACCTCACATTTATCCACATTAAACTGCATCTGCCATGCATCTGTCCACTCACCCAACCAGTCCAAGTCACCCTGCATCCTCCTCACAGTTCACACTGCCACCCAGCTTTGTGTCATTTGCAAATTTGCTAATGTTACTGTTAACACTTTCATCTAAATCATTCATAAATATTGTAAATAGCTGCGGTCCCAGCATCGAGCCTTGTGGTACCCCACTAGTCACTGCCTGCCATACTGAAAGGGACCCGTTAATCCTTACTCTTTGTTTCCTGCCCTCCAACCAATTTTCTATCCATGTCAGAACCCTACCCCCAATACCATGTGCTCTAATGTTGCCATGTCTCCTACGTGGGACCTTATCAAAGACTTTCTGAAGGTCCAGCTACACTACATCCACTGGCTCTCCCTTGTCCAGTTTCATAGTTACATCCTCAAAATATTCCAGATTAGTCTAGCATGATTTCCCTTTAGTAAATCCATGCTGACCGATCCTGTTACTGCTATCCAAATGTGCGGCTATTTCATCGTTTATAATTGACATCAGCATCTTCCCCACCACCAATGTCAGGCTAACTGGTCTATAATTCCCTGCTTTCTCTCTCCCGCCTTTCTTAAAAAGTGGGATAACATTAGCTACCCGCCAATCAGATTCAGATTCAGATTCAACTTTAATTGTCATTGTCAGTGTACAGTACAGAGACGACGAAATGCAGTAGACACCGAAATGCAGCAGGAACTGACCCTGAATCTATAGAACAATGGGAAATGATAATCAATGCGTCCATGATTTCTAAAGTCACTTCCTTAAGGGGGAGACAGAGGGGTGAGACAGAGAGAGGGGATAGACTGAGGGTGGAGACAGAGGGGGAGACAGAGGGGTGAGACGGAGAGAGGGGATAGACTGAGGGTGGAGACAGAGGGGGGGGATAGAGGGAGGTGACAGAGAGAGGGGAGAGACTGAGGATGGAGATGGAGAGGGGGATAGAGGGAGGTGACGGGGAAAAGGTAGGAGACAGAAAGAAGGGATGGAGAGAGGGAGAGAAAGAGAGAGGGGGAAACAGAGAAAGGGGGAAGACATACTAGAGGGGCACGGAGAAGGGGGCACAGGGAAGGGAAGTGCTTCCAGAGGGAAGTGCTTCATAGAGTTTGAGTCCAAGGTGAGAGGGTTCAGAGATGATCTTACCCATTCACTTCCTGGCCCCTGCGGTGTACAGTTCGTTCATGAGGGAAGGTTACAGCAAACAACCTTCTCAGCTGATCGGACGATTCGCTGCAGCCTCCGGATGTCGTGCTTGGTGGCTGAGCCAAACCAGACCATGATGGAGAAGGTGACAGACTCTATGATGGCCGTGTAGAATTAGACCATCATTGCCTGTGGCAGATTGTGTTTCCTCAGCTGCCGCAGGAAGTACATCCTCTGTTGTGCATTTTTGACTGTGGAGTCGATGGTAGCCCCATTTAAGGTCCTTGGAGATGATGGTTCCAAGGAACTTAAAATACTACACATATGTGACTGTGGTGTTGTTGATGGTGAGTGGAGTTAGGGGAGGGGGAGCTCTCCTAAAATCTACAATCAATTCCACTGTCTTAAGAGCATTGAGCTCCAGGTTGTTGCAATAGCACCAGGACGCCAGCTGTGACACTTCCTGTCTGTAGGCAGATTCCTCCCCATCCTGTATCAGTCCAACTAGGGTTGTGTTGTCTGCAAACTTGAGAAGCTTGACAGAGGTGTCTGAGGAGGTGCAGTCGTTGGTGTAGAGAGAGTAGAGGAGAGGAGAGAGTACACAGCCTTGCGGTGCTCCTACGCTGAGGGTCGGCGGGTCTGAGGTGCTTTCCCAGCCTCACATGTTGCTTCCTGTCTGTCAGGAAGTTGGTGATCTACTGACAGAGGGGTTCAGACAGTCAACTGGGAGAGTGTGGAGTGTAGTAGCTCTGGCACAATGGTGTTGAATGCAGAGCTAAAATCAACAAACAAAATCCTTGCACAGGTCCCCTGGCGGTCTAGGTGCTGGAGGATGAAGTGCAGGCCCAGGTTGACAGCATCATCCACTGATCTATTGGCATGGTATGCAAACTGCAGGGGGTTTGTGATTTTTTTCCAGCACAAGTCTTTCAAGGGTCTTCATGACTACAGAGGTCAGTGCGACAGGCCTGTAGTCATTGAGATCAGTAATCCTTGGCTTTTTGGGTACGGGAACAATAGTGGAGACTTTGAAGCAGCCAGGGACAGTACAGGTTTGCAGGGACTGGTTAAACATGTCTGTGTAGACTGGTGCCAGTTCTTCAACACAGAGCTTGAGGGTACAGGGGGAAACATTGACCGGTCCTGGAGTTTTCCGGCTATTCTGTCTCCTGATTAGCTTTTCCACCTCTTCAATTGCTATTGTTAGTGATGGAGAAGTGGCCAGACTGATGTTGGCAGCAAGGTGGGGGTGGGTAGTGGACATGGTAGTGGCCCAGTCTTTGCAGACTGCAGACAGGCTGTATGTGAGATGATTAGTTGAGGCGGGGATTAGGTGTCAGGTGGAGTTTAGTCGTGAGGTGGGAGATTTAGTTAAGTTGAGGTGGGGTGTGAGGTTTATTTGAGGGGCGAGGTTTAGTGAGGTGCGGCTTAGTTGAGGCGAGGTTTAGTGAGGTGCGGTTTAGTTGAGGCGAGGCAAGGTTTAGGTGTGAGGAGTAGTTTGGTAGTGAGGTATCGTCGATGCGAGGGGTTTAGTGAGGCGAGGGGATTAGTCGAGGTGTAGGTGATGGGAAGTGAGCATAGGTGAGGTGAGGAGAAGTGGGTGTCTGAGCTCGGGAAGGGAGACCAAGGTGCTGCTGAAGGAGACGAGACCACTACCTTCTGTGGCAAAGAATTCCACAAATTCACAACTCTGGGTGAAAAAGTTTTTTCTCATCTCAGTGCTAGGCAAAGAGACATTTCAGGTAACATATTTTTTGTAAAGATTTTTTTAGCTGTATGAGGCCATTTTATTGAAACATATAAGATTATTAAGGGTTTGGACACGCTAAAGGCAGGAAACATGTTTCCAAAGCTGGGAGAGTCCAGCACCAGGGGCCACAGTTTAAGAACAAGGGGTAGGCAATTTAGAAAGGAGATGAGGAAATACTTTTTCACACAGAGAGTTGTGAATCTGTGGAATACCCTGCTTCAGGCGGTGGAGGCCAATTCTGTGGAGGCTTTCAAGAGAAAGATAGAGCTCTTAAAGATAGCGGAGTCAAGGGTTCTGGGGAGAAGGCAGGAATGGGGTACTGATTGTGGATGATCAGCCATGATCAGAATGGGGGTACACAAACTTGCTGGAGGAACTCAGCGGGTGCAGCAGCATCTATGGAGCGAAGGAAATAGGCGACGTTTCGGGCCGAAACCCTTCTTCAGACTGATGGGGGGTGGGGAAAGAAAGAAGGAAAAAGGGAGGAGGAGGAGCCCGAGGGCGGGCGGATGGGAGGGTGGGAGGAGACAGCTAGAGGGTGAAGGAAGGGGAGGGGACAGCACAGGCTAGCCAAATTGGGGGAACTCAATGTTGGGTGGGGGTGCTGGCTCGAAGGGCCGAATGCCATTCTCGTGGACCTATTGTCTATTATCTATATCATGAAATATATATATTTTGAGGGTTATTTTACTGCTTATGTGTTTGAAAAATTCTAAGCTTCTGTTATGTAAACTATCAGCAGAAAGCTTGAGAATCACTTTCAATTTATTGAAAATGCAGGAGCTTTGCAGCATTGCCCCCTGAACCCCAACCGGGGCACTGCCCCCTGAACCCCAACCGGGGCACTGCCCCCTGAACCCCCACAGGGGTACTGCCCCCTGAACCCCCACCGTGGCACTGCCCCTGGACCCCACCGTGGCACTGCCCCCTGAACCCCCACCGTGGGCACTGCCCCCTGGACCCCACCGGGGCACTACCCCTGGACCCCACCGTGGCACTGCCCCTGAACCCCCACCATGGCACTGCCCCTGGACCCCACCGTGGCACTGCCCCCTGAACCCCCACCGTGGGCACTGACCCCTGGACCCCACCGTGGCACTGCCCCTAGACCCCACCGTGGGCACTGCCCCTGAACCCCCACCGGGGCACTGCCCCTGAACCCCACCGTGGCACTGCCCCCTGAACCCCCACCGTGGGCACTGCCCCTGAACCCCCACCGTGGGCACTGCCCCCTGAACCCCCACCGGGGCACTGCCCCCTGAACCCCCACAGGGGCACTGCCCCCTGAACCCCCACCGGGGTACTGCCCCTGAACCCCCACCGGGGCACTGCCCCCTGAACCCCCACCGTGGGCACTGCCCCTGTACCCCACCGGGGCACTGCCCCTGAACCCCCACCGGGGCACTGCCCCTGAACCCCCACCGGGGCACTGCCCCTGTACCCCACCGGGGCACTGCCCCTGAACCCCCACCGTGGGCACTGCCCCTGAAACCCCACCGTGGGCACTGCCCCTGAACCCCCACCGGGGCACTGCCCCTGAACCCCATCGTGGGCCTAGCCAGCGTCCTGCAACTCCCGGCCAATACTTCCTACTTTTTTTCTGGAGATGAATATCATGCTTAGTCCACATTGCTTAAACATTTTGGGTCTACTGTATGAAAAGGGGTTTTAAAAATATAATAATTTTAATAATATAGTGTAATTCAATACAAAATAATAGTTATTAATGTATCATGTAGGCTAGCTGTAAACAAAAAACGTTCAAATTTAGGATGTTTCATTCTAAATATATTTAATATAAAATAATTATAAGTAATTTAAAACACTATTAACATTTATGACAAATTAAAATGTGTGGTGATCTGTCGAGGAACAACCCCTTTGAAGAAGATAACAGTGGTTGCTGATTGTGAAGGGGCCCCTCATAACAGCTCAAGCTTCAGGGCCACAAAAATGTAGGTCCGCTACTGGGGGGAGGGGTGTAAACTCCAGAGGTACAACATAGATAAATTCCCTCGGAAAATAAAAGGGTTTTCAATTTATAAAAAAAGATTCCAGATTAAGAGAAAATAAGTTAGACGGTTCCGTGATGTCGCTGCACCTACGTGTGTGGAGCAGACTAGCAAACAGCGCAACACGTTATTTTCGACTGTGCTGTCCTCCGCCACCCCCCCCCCCCCCCTGGTGGAGGGGTAGACCACATGGTCCTGACACAGCACATTGAACTGGAAGGCGTTACATAACGTCTGCTGCCTCAAACGCAAGAAGCGGAACCAGCCCTGGTTCGTATAAAAGCATATTCCGCAGCCTCTTGATTTGCCCGCTGCCTCCGCTTCGCAGTTCGCTCTGTGCAGCTGAAAGCCAGCCAATTGCAACGCATTGTCCGGGGTCCACTCACACAGCCAGGTCTCGGTGAAGCACAGGGCAGCGGCTTGAGATAAGTCCTTGTTTGTTTGGCACAGGAGTTGCAGTTCGTGCACTTTGTTGTTGAGAGAACGTAGATTTGCAAGGAATATACCCGAGAGTGGTGTAGACGCCGGAGTCGGGTGAGTGCTCCAGAGCGCTTCCCACGGGTCCTCCTCCGTCTCAAGACATTGAACACAGCCACAGCCCCGCCGCCGAGTATGTCCAAATAATCCAGCGAGTGAGAGAAATCCGGAACGGTATTAGGAGGTACCGAATATCTGATGTTAATGAATGTGATCTTTGTGGGATGTTCACAGACGACATAAAGGAACAAACACAGCAAGGAGGAGTTCACCGTGGCAGCCACCGTGGGCGCCACACGAAGAAGTCCGGGCCCGGGGCTTCTCTGCCTGTGGGGGTGGCTCCATGTCGGGTTATATCCAGGGAAGAGACTCTGGATGATGGATCTGTGTCCGGGGTGCTGGGCTCCGTGAGAGGGTGTTCGTGTCCCGGGGCTCAGTGCCCTGTGTTCGGGGAAGGAGGGGGATGCTCGCGGCCGGGACGGGGGCTCCCCATTAGGGGGACGAGGTGACCGGGGTCGGGAGCGGGAGGTCGGTGTCGGGGAGCAGGCGCGGGCTAACGTCGGAGAGCTGTGTCTCGGCGGTAGGGAGACGGGTGGAGTGTTGGCGCCCGGAGTGGGAGCGGAATTGTCCGGGATGGGGGGCTCCCTGTCTGTGGGAGGAAGGAGGTTGTGTCCAAGGGGTGGGTGGCCCGGGTCTCTAGTCCAAGAGGGGTTGAGTGGGGTTGGGGACCTGGGTTCCCTATCTGGTGTTGGACTCCGTGTATCTGATGCGGTCCGATGTTCGGGTAACAGGGTTTGCGTGTCGAGGAGGTGGGGGGGGGGGGGGGGGGGGGGGGGGGGGGGGTTCCCGGGTCAAGGGGAAGTGAGTTGCGGGGTTTGTGTCTGGGTCGTGGGGGATAGAGGTCGCCATGTCCGGGGGACGGACAAGGAATGGCAGTTCGTGTCCGGGAGTCGGGGGCGTGTGACGGGCGGACCGGAGAGTGGCCGTGAATAGTTTTACTTTTTAAGTAAAATGACATTTGGATAAGTACGTGGATGGATGGAGCAGATTTAGAATGATATGGGCCAAGCGCGGGCAGGTGGGGCTCGTGTAGAGATGTTGGTCGCCTTGGGAAATTTGGGCCGAGGGGCCTGTTTCCACTGTATATGACTGGATGCTTTTCTAACAAAGAACATAACTTAACCCTGAGGTAATTTGACAGGGAAACCACAAACGGACCGGCGTTGTTACCGGGGGTGGGGGGTGTACAGGGTGACGTGGGTCAGCTGTTAACTTGGGCAGGGCAGGGGCGGGGAGAAGTGAGTCCCGGTCAGTGCGAGCTGAAGCGCTTTGAGAGGAGCAGTAAGGGGCGGCCACACGCGGTGAATGGAGAAGGTCGCGGTGAGTATTGGGGAACGGGGGGAGCTCGGGGTAACTCCATGAAGATGCAGCACAGCTCGACAAGACGGTGACGTCCCGACCCTGACACACACGGTGTTCATTCACCCTCACCGGCCGCGGCGAGGGCAGCAGGAGCCGGGAAACGGCTGGGAATGTGAGCGAAACACAGAGTGCTGGGACAACTCAGCGGGTCAGGCAGCGTCTGTGGAGGGAATGGACAGGCGAGGATCCGGGTGGGTTCAGTATGAGGAAGGGAGGGTGGGAGAACCTGGGAGGATCTGCCCCAGGGTCAGAGGCGGGAACTGATGATGGGAACTGAGAAACGGCGGCGCCGTTAAACCAGTCCGCTGTTGCCTAGTTTGCAGAAGAGGTGACCGGTAATTAGTTTAGATTAAGTTCGTTTATTATTGTCTCCGGCATCGAGGTATAATGAAACGCTTTTTTGTTACATGCTATCCAATCAACGGAACTATTAAACATGATTGTAATCATAGCCGTCCACAGTGTTCACATACAGAATAAACGGTGTAATGTGCAAGATAAAGTCAGATTCATTGTTGTACGAGTGGTAGACGGGAGCACGGGGGAGCAGCGCTCTCTAGTTGGTGATAGCAAGTAAGTTTATTGGCCAAGTATTCACATACAAGGAATTTGCCTTGGTGCTCCGCCCACAAGTAACAACATGACACACCGTGACAGTTACGAATCTCAGAAAACACTAAACATTAATAATAATAAAACATTAATGATAAAACACCATTGATCAAGCATGTGAACCAACAAAATACCAGATCAAAGGGAGGCTACAGATTTTTGGCTGTTGAGTAGAGCAACTACTCGTGGATAAAATCTGTTTTTATGTCTGGCTGTGGCAGCTTTGACAGTCCGGAGTCGCCTTCCAGTGCGAAGTGGTTCAAAGAGTTTGTGGCCAGGGTGAGAGGGGTCAGAGATGATCTTGCCCGCACACTTCCTGGCACTTGCAGTGTACAGTTCATCATCGGAGGGAAGGTTGCAGCCAATAATCTTGTCTGCTGATCGGACGATTCGCTGCAGCCTCCAGGTGTCGGGCTTGGTGGCTGAGCCAAACCAGACCATGATGGAGAAGGCGAGAACAGACTCTACGATGGCCGTATAGAATTGGACCATCATTGCCTATGGCAGAGTGTGTTTCCTCAGCTGCCAAGTACATCCTCTGTTGTGCCTTTTTGATAGGACGGTTCAGTTAGCTGATTACAGCTGGGAAGAAACTGTCCCTGAATCGGCAGGTGTGCTTTTTCACACTCATGTGCCTCTAGTCTGATGGGAGAGGGTACAAGAGGGAATTATCGGGCTGGACCCGGACAGGTTGCTGGTGATGATTACTCCTCAGTACTTTAACTTTTCAAACTCCAGCGCCGTCAATGTATACCGGGGTGGACATATTCAGTTCACGGGTGGATGTGTCGCCTCTACGCCAGGATCCCATCCCACTCCGTCCCTCGACCGGTTTCGAGCCTCGGGTCAACCTGCGCTACAACGCTCTAGCTTCGATTCTCACCAGATGTTGATCGGGACTGTTCGTTACTGAACACCGTCATTATAGACAATAGACAACAGGTGCAGGAGTAGGCCATTCGGCCCTTCGAGCCAGCACCGCCATTCAATGTGATCATGGCTGATCATCCCCAATCAAAACCCCGTTCCTGCCTTCTCCCCATATCCCCTGACTCCGCTATTTTTAAGTGCCCTATCTAGCTCTCTCTTAAAAGCATCCAGAGAACCTGCCTCCACCGCCCTCCGAGGCAGAGAATTCCACAGACTCACCATTCTCTGTGAGAAAAAGTGTTTCCTCGTCTCCATTCTAAATGGCTTACTCCTTATTCTTAAACTGTGGCCCCTGGTTCTGGACTCCCCCAACATTGGAAACATGTTTCCTGCCTCTAGCGTGTCCAAGCCCTTAACAATCTTATATGTTTCAATGAGATGCCATCTCATCCTTCTAAACTGCAGAGTGTACAAGCCCAGCTGCTCCATTGCAGTAACAGTATGGAAAGCAGCACCCCCCCCCTCCCCCCAATACAGTCAGTAAATGAGCAGCGACTCAGAGAGCGAAGCGTAAAGTCCAAATCACCATTCAGCTGAAGATGCGCTCATTGCTTACGCGTCACCCCACGATTACAGGTGGCGCTTCCCCATCCGTCCTAAACCAGAACCCCCGGAAAATTAGCCCGTTCTCCACTGACGCTTCTGTACCGGCGGCCCTGGGGCCCACCCGTGTACCAGTAGTACTGACCCAGCCCCCACACCGGCTATAAAAAAAACCATTACCCCGGGAACACAGGACAGTACAACAACAGACCCTTCGGCCCACACAGTCTGTGCCGCCCATGCTGCCAAGGTCAACTATCTGCCTGCGCATCATCCAACCCCTCCGCTCCCTTCATGTCCATCCAAAGGCTACTTTAATGCCACTGTCGTATCTGTGTCGCCCCCCATCCCATATTAGGAATAACCCCTTCCCGGGAACAACCTCACTCCCCCCCCCTCCCTCCCCAGGATGTACCCTCCACTTACACTTACGGGGGTATATTTAAAAAAAAGAAACACACACACACACAACCCCCAGCTCCCACCCCCACACCGGGCACGGTTCCTACCTCAGGCTGTATCAGAGGAGTTTGATGAATGTTCCCCTCGCACCCAGGCTGCGGAGGGAAGGAGCGGCGTTACACGTCTGCTGGCAACGCCGTGGGTGCAGTGAGACGCGGACTGCCAGACGCGCGCACACACGGCCATATGCGCGTACACGCGAGCACGGGGACACGCGCAGAGGTACGAGGACTCGCACGGACACGGGGGCGGTTGTGGGGACGCGGGCAGACTCCACATGGCAGAAACGTGCGCAGACCCGCACAGGGACACACAGACACGCACACGGACACACGGACCCGCACAGCGACACACGGACCCGCACACGGACACACGGACGCGCGCAGGGACTCGCACAGGGACACACGGACGCGCGCAGGGACTCGCACAGAGCGCACACGGGCACACGGACCTGCACACGGACCCGCACAGCGACACACGGACTCGCACAGGGACACACAGACGCGCGCAGGGACACACGGACACGGGGGCGGTTGTGGGCAAAGAGGTTGTGGGGACGCGGGCAGACTCCACATGACAGAAACGTGCGCAGACCCGCACAGCGACACACGGACCCGCACACGGACACACGGACCCGCACAGGGACACACGGACCCGCACACGGACACACGGACCCGCACAGGGACACACGGACCCGCACACGGACACACGGACCCGCACAGGGACACACGGACCCGCACACGGACACACGGACCCGCACAGGGACACACGGACCCGCACAGGGACACACGGACCCGCACACGGACACACGGACCCGCACAGGGACACACGGACCCGCACACGGACACACGGACCCGCACAGGGACACACGGACCCGCACAGGGACACACGGACCCGCACAGGGACACACGGACTCGCACAGCGACACAGACGCGCGCAGAGCGCACACGGACACACGGACCCGCACAGGGACACACGGACCCACACACGGACCCGCACAGGGACACACGGACCCGCACAGGGACACACGGACCCGCACAGGGACACACGGACCCGCACAGGGACACAGACGCGCGCAGAGCGCACACGGACACACGGACCCGCACACGGACACACGGACCCGCACACGGACCCGCACAGGGACACACGGATCCGCACACGGACACACGGACCCGCACACGGACACACGGACCCGCACAGGGACACATGGACCCGCACACGGACACACGGACCCGCACAGCGACACACGGACCCGCACAGGGACACAGACGCGCGCAGAGCGCACACGGACCCGCACAGGGACACGCGTTGAGCGCACACGGACACACTGATCCGCGTAGGGACACATGGACCGCGCGTAGAGCGCACTCGGACGCCCGCATGGACGCGCGTAGAGCGCACTCGGACGCCCGCAGGGACGCGTGTAGAGCGCACTCGGACGCCCGCAGGGACGCGTGTAGAGCGCACACGGACGCAGCCTGGGTTCCCTCCACCAGACACAGTAACAATTTGCAACAAGGATCGAAATGTGAATTGAGGCGAACTTACACAGGGTGGGATTGTAGCCGGTGGTCCCCGCTGTAAAACACAGAGACAGTTGGTGACTGACGAGGCCCAAATCAGCTTGGTCTAAACACACGCATTCAACAGCTGCCGCGTGTGGAGAGGCGCGGAGGGGGGGTCGAAGAGGCGGGGGCGGGGGGGGTGGGGGGCGAGGGAGAGGCGGCGGGGAGGCGGGGGGTGGAGAGGCGGGGGTGGGGGGTGGGGGGTGGAGAGGCGGGGGGGGGGGGGTGGAGAGGCGGGGGTGGAGAGAGACAGGGGTCGTGGAGGTAGGTTGGGGTGCGGAGAGGGCGCCTCTCCACTGCTCCTGGGGGGGGACGGGGGGTACAGGAGGGGCAGCCCTGTCTCCGCCCACAACTACCTTGTCTCTTCTTCCAGTAGAGGACTCCGCCCATGGCCACCGCCAGCACCGCCAGGACAACGAGCACTGCAATGAGCGGCATCTTGATGCTGGACTTGCGGACTGTCCGAGATTCCGAGACAGAGGGCGGGTGAGTTACAGAGAGCGGGTTCACGGTTGCCCCTCCCCTACCCCCTCTTACCTAACCCTCCCGTCTCACTCACCCCTCCCCTTCTCACTTCGTCCACTCTCCCTCCCCTGCCGTACCTCTTCTCACCCCATCTCCCCTCTCAGCCACCCATCCCCTCACCTATCTCACCTGTCCCTCCTCTCTTCACTCCCCTTCTCACCATCCACTCCCCTCACCTATCCCTCCCCTTCGCCCTACCCCTCCACTCTCACCTACACCTCCAACTCACATCAACCCTTCCCTCACCCCTCCCATGGCCTCCTCCTGAACCTATTTTCTATGTTTCTATGCCCTCACACCTCTCACTTCCTCCCCCTCCCCTTTCCTCTCACCTCCCCTTCAACCGCCCGCACCACCCCCCCCCCCCCCCCCCCCCCCCCCGCCCCCACTCACCCAGGAAGACCTCGAGGGGCTCGGACAGCCCCGGGTGCTCCACACGACAGGAGAGCGGGGCCGTGTCCCCGGGCTCCACGTGGGCCCAGCGGCTCTGCTGGAAGGTGCCGTTGTGGTTGGGCAGCGTCCCGTGGGAGCGGCTCTCACCCAGGACCAGGCCGTCCCGCACCAGGTTCACCTCGATGGAGCGCGGGTAGAAGCCCGTGGTGAAACACCACACGCGGCTCCCGTCCCCCGACAGGAAGATGCTCACCTCGGGCTGAACTGTGGGGAGAGGCTCAGTT